>NW_024061719.1:300000-437430 GCF_016432855.1 Salvelinus namaycush | reverse complement strand
TAATGTGTCTATGTCTATGTAATTGTAAATAGTATCTATTAATGTGGTCTGTATCTATTAATGTTTCTGTTCTCTGTCATGTGTCTATAGTTGTGTAATGTGTCTGTATCTATGTAATGTGTCTATATCTATGTATTGTATATGTAATCGATGTAATGTGTCCTTAGATCGATGGTAATGTGCCTGTATCTATGGAATGTGTCGTATCTATGGAATGTGTCTGTATCTATGTAATGTGTCCTATATCTAGTAAAATGTGTCTGGTTCATATGTAATGTGGTCTGTACTCTATGTAATGTGTCTGTATCATAGCGTAATGTGGCTGTATCTCTGTAAATGTGTCTGTATCTATGCAATGTGTCCTGTATCTCTGTAATGGTCGTATCTCTGTATGTGGTCCTAGATCTATGTATTGTTATGTATCTATGTATGTGTCTGTTCTTGTAATTGTCTATATCTATGTGATGTGTATATATCTCTGGTAATTTGTATATGTATCTATGTAATGTGTCCTAGGTCTCTTCTAATTGTATATGTACTATGTAATGTGTCCTGTTCTCTGTAATGTGTCCTGTATCTATGTACTGGTGTCTATATCTATTGTGATTGTATTATATCTCTGTTTTAATGTGCTCTGTATCTATGTAATGGTTGTCTTATTTGTGTCCTTTTATATGTATCTATTGTAATGTGTCTATATCTATGTAAGGTTGTCTATATCTATGTAAACTGGCTGTATCTCTGTAATGTGTCTGTTCTATGTAATGTGTCTATATTTGTGTCACTTTATATGATCTATTGAATGTGGTCTATATTTGTGTAATGTGTCTATATTCTAGAATAATGTGTCTGTATCTTTGTAAATGTGGTCTAATCTCTGTAAATTGTATATGTTATCTATGTAATGTGTCCCCTATATTTTGTGTAATTTGTCTATATCTAATGGTAATGTGGTCTGTATCTTTGTAATGTGTCTATATCTATGTATTGTAAATGTATCTATGTAATGTTTCTGTTTCTCTGCTGATGTTTTCTGTCTCTCTGTCTGTGTCTAAGTTGTGTAATGGTCTGTATCTATGTCATTTGTCTATATCTATGTAATTGTTATATGTATCTATGTAATGTGTCTATATCTATTCAATGTGTCTGTATCTATGTCCATGTGTCTGTATCTATGTCCATGTGTCCTGTTCTCTGTCATGTGTCTGTATCTCTGTCATGTGTCTGTATCTCTGCCATGTGTCTGTATCTTGTAATGTGTCTGTATCTCTTCCATGTGTTCTATAGCTTGTATTGTATTGTTATCTTTTAATGTGTCCTATATCTATGTAATGTGGTCTGTATCTATGTAAATGTGTCTGTTCTATGTATTGTATAGGTATCTATGTAATGTGTCTGTATCTAGTAATGTGTCCTATATCTATGTTAATGTTGTCTGTAGTATGTACTGTGTCCTGTATCTCTGTAATGCGTCTGTTTCCTGTATGTGTCTATATCTATGTAATGTGTCTATACTCTGTAATTGTATATGTATCTATGTAATGTGTTTTGTATCCTCTGTAATGTGTCTTTATCTCGTACTTGTTCCTGTATCTCCTGTAATGTGTCTGTAGCTATGTATTGTGTCTGTATCTATGTACTATGTCTGTATCATGTAATGTGTCTGTATCTATCTATGTAACGGTCTGTATCCTATGTCATGTGTCTGTATCTCTGTAATGTGGTCTATATCTTAGTATTGGTGTATGTATCTATGTTACTTGTCGTATCTATGTAATTTGTATATAACTATGTAATGTGTCTGTATCTATGTAATATTGTGTCTGTATCTCTGTATGCGTAATGTTTCTCTGTAATGTGTCTGTATCTATGTATGTGTCTATATCTATGCAATTTATCTATATATATGGTAATGTGTCTGTATCCATGGTAATGTGTCCTGTATCTATGTAATTTGGTCCTGTATCTATGCGATTGTTCTAATATCTATTTAATGTGTCCTGTAGCCATGTATGTGTCTGTATCTATGTATGTTTTCTGTATCTCTGTAATGTTTCTGTATCTATGTAATGTGTCTGTATCTCTGTTAAATTTGTCGATTCTATGTAATTGTATTGTATCTTGTAATGTGTCCGTATCTATGTAATGTGTCTGTATCTATGTAGCTGTGGTCTGTAGCTCTGTACTTTCGTCTGTTTCTCTGTAACGTGTCTGTATCTAATGTAATTTGTCTATATCTATGTGATGTGTCTATATCTCTGTAATTGTATATGTAGACTAGTGGATTTGTCTGTATCTCTGTAATGTGTCTATATCTATTAAGTGTATAGTTGTATCGATGTAATGTGTCTGTATCTCTGTAATGTGTCTGTATCTATGTAATGTGTCTATATCTATGTAACGTGGCTGTATCTCTGTAATGTGTCTGTATCTATGTAATGTGTCTATATCTATGTAATTGTATATGTATCTATGTAATGTGTCTATATCTATGTCATATGTCTGTATCTATGTCATGTGTCTGTATCTATGTCATGTGTCTGTATCTCTGTCATGTGTCTGTATCTATGTCATGTGTCTATATCTATGTGATTGTATATATATCTCTGTAATGTGTCTGTATCTATGTAATGTGTCTATATTTGTGTCACTTTATATGTATCTATGTAGAGTGGTCTATATTTTTGTCATTTGGTCATATCTATGTAATTTTCTATATCTATGTAAAACGTGGCTGTATCTCTGTAATTTTATATGTCTCTATGTAATGTGTCTTATGTCTCGTAATTGTATATGTTATCTATGGTAATGTGTCCTGTATCTCTGTAGGTGTCTGTATCTATGTACTGTTGTCATATCTAGTAACGTGGCTGTATCTCTGTTAATGTTCTGTGTCTATGTAATGTGTCGTATATCTATGTAATTTGTATATAATGTATCTATGTATGTGTCTATATCTACTATGTCATGTGTCTGTATTCTATGTCATGTGTCCCTGTATCTATGTCATTTGTCTGTATCTCTGTCATGTGTCTGTAATCTCTGTCATTGTGTCGTTATCTCTGCCATGTTCTGTATCTATGTATGTGTCTGTATCTTCTTAGCCTCATGTCTATATCTTTGTAATTGTATTGTATCTATGTAAAGGTGTCATAGCTATGTAATGTTCTGTATCTATGTAATGTGCCCCGTATCTTGTAATTGTATATGTATCTATTTAATGTGTCTGTATCTATGTAATGTGTCTATATCTATGTAAATGTTTCCTGTATCTATGTAATTGTCTGTATCTTTTTAATGCGTCTGTTTCTCTGTAATGGGTCTGTATCTATGTAATGGTCATATCTATGCAATGTATCTATATCTATGGAATGTGTCCCTGTATCCATGTTATGTGTCTGTATCTATCTAATGTGTTCCTGTTATCTCTGCAATGTATCTATATCTATGTATGTGTCTGTATCCATGTAATGTGTCTGTATCCTTCATGTAATGTGTCTGTATCTCTGTAATGTGTCTATATCTATGTAATTGTATATGTATCTATGTAATGTGGTCTGTATCTATGTAAATGTGTCTATATCTATGTAATGGGTCGGTATCTATGTACTGTGTCTGTATCTCTGTAATGCGTCGTTTTCTTTCTCTGTATGTGGGTCTGTATCTTATGTAATTGTGTCTATATCGTCTGTGATGTGTCTATATCTCTGTAATTGTATACGTATCTATGTGATGTGTCTATATCTCTGTAATGCGTCTGTTTCTCTGTAATGTGTCTGTATCTATGTAATGTGTCTATATCTATGTGATGTGTCTATATCTATGTAATTGTATATGTATCTATGTACTGTGTCTGTACTATAGTAATGCGTCCTGGTTCTCTGTAATGTTTCTGTATCTAGGTAATGTGTCCCTATATCTAGTGAGGTGTCTATCTCTCTGTAATTGTATATGTATCTATGTGATGTGTCCGTATCTCTTGTAATGTGTCTGTAATCGATGTAATGTGTCCTATATCTATGTGAATGTGTCCTAAATCTCTGTAATTGTATATGTATCTATGTAATGTGTCTATGTTCTCTGTAATTGTATATTTTCTATGTAATTTTGTCCTATATCTATGTCATGTGTCCCTGTATCTATGTCTTTGTCTATATCTCTGTAATGTGTCTGTATCTCTGTCATGTGTCTGTATCTCTGCCATGTGTCCTGTATCTATGGTCGTGTTTCTGTATCAAATCTGCCATGTGGTCTATATCCTTTGTAATTGTATTTGTATCTATTAATGTGTCTATATCTTGTAATTGTCCTATATCTATGTAATGTGTCTGTACTTTGTAATGGTGTCTATGTCTATGTAATGTAAATGTTCTTATGTAATGTGTCTGTATCTATGTAATGTGTTCTGTATCTCTGTCATGTGTCCTATAGTTGTGTAATGTGGTCTGTATCGTATGTAATGGTCCTGATATTCTAGGTAATTGATATGTATCTATGTATGTGTCTATATCTATGTTACTGTGCCTGTATCATGTAATTGTCTGATCTATGTAATGTGTCTGTATCTTATGTATCTGTCTATATCTATGTAATGTTTCCTGTATCTATGGTACTGTTTCTGTATCTATGTAATGTGTCTGTATCTACGTAATGTGGCTGTATCTCTGTAATGTGTCTGTAATCTATGCAATGTGTCGTATCTCTGTAATGTGTGCTGTATCTCTGTAATGTGTCTATATCTATGTAATTGATATGTATCTATGGTATGTGTCTGTATCTATGTAATGTTTCCCCTATTCTATGTGATGTGTCTATATTCTCTGTAATTGTATATGTATCTATGTAATGTTCTATGTCCTGTATTGTATATGTATCTAGGTAATGTGTCTGTATCTCTGTAATGTGTCTGGTATCTATTTAATGTTTTTGTCTCTATCTATGTGATTGATATATTCTTCTGTTTATTGGTCTGTATCTTGTAATGTGGTCTATATTTGTGTCACTTTATATGTATCTATTATGTTTCTATATTTGGTAATGTGTCTATAATCTATGTCATGGTTCTATATCTATGTAACGTGGCTGATCTCTGTAATGTGTCTGTATCTATGTGATGTGTCTATATCTCTGTAATTGTATATGTATCGATGTAAATGTGTCCCTATTTTGGTATGTGTCTATATCTATATAATTGTGTCGTATCTTTGTAATGTGTCTCAATCTCTGTAATATGTTATCATGTTATCTATGTAATGTGTCTATATTTTGTGTATTGTGTCTATATCTAGGTATGTGTCTGTATCTTTGTACTGTGTCTATATCTTATGTAATTGTATATGGTATCTTTATGTATGTTCTATATCTATGTCATGGTGTCTGTATCTATGTCATGTGTCTGTATCTATGTCATGGTGTCTGTAATTCCTGTCATGTGTCTGTATCTCTGTCTGTGTCTGTATCTCTTGCCATGTGTCTGTATCCTATGTAATGTGTCTGTATCTCTGCCTTAATGTCTATACTTTGTACTTTATTTGTATCTAGGTAATGTGTCTATATAGATGTAATGTGTCTGTATCTATGTAATGTGCCCGTATCTATGTAGTTGTATATGTTCTATGTAATGGTGTCTGTATCTATGTAAATGTTATATATCTATGTAATGTGTCTGTATCTATGTAAGGTGTCTGTATCTTTTATGCGTCTGTTTTTCGGTAATGTTTGTCTTATCTATGTAATGTGTCTGTATCTATGCAATGTATCTATATCTATGTAATGTGTCTGTATCCATGTAATGTGTCTGTATCTTATGTAATGTGTCTGTATCTATGTCAATGTATCTATATCTATGTAATGTGTCTGTATCCATGTATGTGTCTGTATCTTGTAATGTGTCTGTACTCTGTAAGGGGTCTATATCTATGTAATTGTATATTGTATCTATGTAATGTGTCTGTATCTATGGTAAATGTGTCCTATTCTATGTAATGTTGTCTGTATCTATGAGGTGTCTGTATCTCTGTTAATGCGTCTGTTTCATCTGTATGTGTCCTGTATCTATGTAATGTGGCTATATCTAGGTGATGTGTTCTATTCTATCTGGGAATTGGTATACGTATCTAATGTGTGGTGTCCTATTCTCTGTAATGCGTCTGTTTCTCTGTATGTGTCTGTATCTATGTAATGTGTCTATGATCTATGTGATGTGTCTATATCTATGTAATCGTATATGTATCTTATTTGATGTGCTGTATCTCTGTAATGTGTCTGTAGCATGTAATGTTGTCTATATTTTTCTATGTGAATGTGTCTTATCTCTGTTAATTGTAGACGTATCATATGTAATGTGTCTGTATCTCTGTAATGTGTCTGTATCTATGTAATGGTCCTTATATCTATGTGTTGTATAATATATTCTCTGTTTATGTGTCTGTATCTATGTAATGTGTCTATATTTGTGTCACTTTATATGTATCTATGTAATGTGTCTATGTTTGTGTAATGTGTCTATGTCTCTGTAATTGTATATTTATCTATGTAATGTGTCTATATCTATGTCATGTGTCTGTATCTATGTCATGTGTCTATATCTCTGTAATGTGTCTGTATCTCTGTCATGTGTCTGTATCTCTGCCATGTGTCTGTATCTATGTAATGTGTCTGTATCTCTGCCATGTGTCTATATCTTTGTAATTTGTATTTGTATCTATGTACTGTGTCTATATCTATGTAATGTGTCTATATCTATGTATGTGTCCTGTATCTGTGTAATGTGTCGATGTCTATGTAATTTTTCATGTAATCTATGTAATGTGGTTGTATCTATGTAATGTTTCGGTAATCTCGTCATGTGTCTATAGTTTGTAATGTGTCTGTATCTATGAATGTGCTATAATCTATGTAATTGTATATGTACCCTATGTAATGTGTCTATATCTAGTAATTTGCCTGTATCTATTTAATGGTGTCTGTATATGTAATGTGTCTGTCTCTATGTATGTGTCTATATCTATGTATGTGTCTGTTCTATGTCATGTGTCTGTATCCTATGTAAGTGTCTGTATCTACGTAATGTGGCTTGTATCTCGTAATGTGGTCCTGTATCTGATGCAATGGGTCTGTATCTCTGTAATTGGGTCTGGTATCTCTGTAATGTGTCTATATTATGTAATTGTAATATGTATCTATGTATGTTGTCCTGTAGTCTATATGTAATGTGGTCTATATCTATGTGATGTGTCTATATCTCTGTAATTGATATGTATCTATGTAATGTGTCTATGCTCTGTAATTGTATATGTATCTATGTATGTGTTGTATGATCTGTAATGTGGCTGTTATCTTATGTACTGTGTCTAATCTATGTGATTGGTATAATATCTCTGTTTAGGTGTCTGTATCTATGTAATGTCCGATATTTGTTCACTTTCCTATATTATCTATGTAATGTGGTCTATATCTATGTAATGTGTCTATATCTATGTAACGTGGCTGTATCTCTGTAATGTGTCTGTATCTATGATGTTGTCCTAAATTTTGTTGTCCTTTATATGTATCTATGTAATGTGTCTATATTTTGTGTAATGTGTCTATATCTATATAATTGTCTGTGACTTTGTAATTTCTAAATCTCTGTAATTGTATATGTATCTATGTAATGTGTCTATATTTTGTAATGTGGTCTATAATCTATGTAATTTTCTGTATCTTTGTAATGTGTCGATATCTATTAATTGTAAAGTATCTATGTAATGTTTCTGTTTCTAGTTTCTAATGTATGTTTTTCTGTATCTCTGTCAGTGTCTATAGTTGTGTAATGTGTCTGTATCTGATGTAATTTGTCTATACTCTATGTAAGTGTATATTATCTATGTAATGGGGTGTCTATATCATGTCCTGTGTCCTGTCATCTAGTCATGGATGTGTCTGTATCTATGTCCATGTGTCCTGTATCTCTGTCATGTGGCTGTATCTCTGTCATGTGTCTGTATCTCTTCCTGTTTCTGTATCGATTAATGTGTCCTGTTCTCTGCCATGTGTCTATAATCTTTGTAATTGTATTTGTATCTATGTAATGTGTCTAATATCTATGTAATGTGTCTGTATCTATGTAGGTGTCTGTATCTATGTAATTGTATATTTGTATCTATGTAATTGTCTGTATCTATGGAATTTCTATATCTAAATGTATATAGTGATCTGTTGCTATGTAATGTGTCTGTATCTATGTAATGTGTCTGTATCTATGTAATGTGTCTATATCTATGTAATGTGTCTATATCTCTGTAATTGTATATGTATCTATGTAATGTGTTTGTATCTCTGTAATGTGTCTTTATCTCTGTAATGTGTCTGTATCTCTGTAATGTGTCTGTATCTATGTAATTGTGTCTGTATCTATGTAATATGTCTGTATCTATGTAATGTTCTGTTATCTATGTACGGTGTTCTGTATCATGTCATGTGTCTGTTCTCTGTAATGTGTCATATCCTTATGTATTGTGTATGTATCTATTATTGTGTCTGGTATCTAGTAATGTGTCTATTCTAGTAATGTGTCTGTATCTATGTAATTGTGTCTGTATCCTCTGTTAATGCGTATGTTCTTGTAATGTGTCTGTATCTATGCTATTGTCCTATATCTAATGCAATGTAATCTATATCTATGTAATTGTGTCTGTATCCATGTAATGTGTCCCTGTATCTATGTAATGTGTCCTGTATCTATGCGATGTATCTATATCTATGTAATGTGTCTGTATCCATGTAATGTGTCTGTATCTATGTATGTTTCTGTATCTCTGTATGTGTCCTGTATCTATGTACTGTGTCTGTATCTCTGTAATATTGTGTCGATCTCCCTATGTAATTGTATATTATCTTTTGTAATGGTCTGTATCTATGTAATGTTGTCTGTATCTATGTTACTGTGTCTGTATCTCTGTAATTCGTCTGTTTCTCTGTAACGTGTCTGTATCTATGTAATGTGTCCTATCTATGTGATGTGTCTATATCTCTGTAATTGTATATGTAGTCTATGTGATGTGTCTGTATCTCGGTAATGTGTCTAATCTATGTAGTTGTATATGTATCTATGTAATTGTGTCTTGTATCTCGGTATGTGTCTGTATCTATTAATGTGTCCTATATCTTTGTAACGTGGCTGGTATCTCTGTAATGGTGTCCTGTATCTATGTATTGTCTATATCTATGTAATTGTAAATATGTATCTATGTATTATGTCTATATCTTGTCATATGTCTGTATCTATGTCATGGTGTCTGTATCTTGTCATGTGTCTGTATCTCTGTCATGTGTCTGTATCTATGTCCTGTGTCTATTCTATGTGATTGTAATATATATCTCTGTAATGTTGTCCGTTGTATCTATGTAATGCCGTCTATATTTGTGTCCCTTTATATGTATCTTCCTATGTAATGTGTCTATATTTGTGGTAATGTGTCCCTATATCTATGTATGTTGTCTATATCTATGTCACGTGTCTGTATCTCTAGTAAGTGTATATGTTCTATTTATTGTGTCTATGTCCTCTGTAATTGTAATGTATCTATGTACTGTGTCTGTATCTCCTGTAATGTGGTCTGTATCTATTAATGTGTCTTATCTATGTAACTTGGCTGTAGCTCTGTAAGTTTCTGTATCTAATGTAATGTTTCTATATCTATGTAATGGTATATGTAGTCTATGTAATGTGTCTATATCTATGTCCATGTGTCTGTTATCTAGTCATGTGTCTGATCTATGTCAATGTGTCTGTATCTCTGTCTGTGGCTGTATCTCTGTCATGTTGTCTGTATCTCCCTGCCATGTGTCTTGATCTATGTAATGTGGTCTGTATCTCTGCCATATTTCTATCTCTTTGTAATGGTATTTGTATCTTATTGAATTTGTCTATATCTATTGAATGTGTCGTATCTATATGTCATGTGCCCGTATCTATGTAATTGTATATGTATCTATGTAATGTGTCTGTATCTATGTCAAGTGTCGATATCTTATGTAATTTGTCTGTATCTTGATTGTGGTCTGTATCTTTGTATGCTCTGTGCTCTGAATGTTTCTGTATCTATGTAATGTGTCTTATATCTTATGCTGGTATCTATATCTATGTAAAAAAAAGTGTCTGTATCCATGTAATGTTGTCTGTATCTATGTAATGTGTCTGTATCTTTGCAATGTCTCTTATCTATGTATGTGTCTGTATCCATGTAATGTGTCTGTATCTATGTATGTGTCTGTATCTCTGTAATGTTGTCGATATCTCTGTAAGTGTATATGTATCTATGTAATGTGGTCTGTATCTATGTAATGTGCTATTATCTTGTAATGGTGTCTGTATCTATGTACTGTGTCTGTATCTCTGTAATGCGTCTGTTTCTCTGTAATGTGTCTGTATCTATGTAATGTGTCTATATCTAGGTGATGTGTCTATATCTCTGTAATTGTATACGTATCTATGTGATGTGTCTATATCTCTGTAATGCGTCTGTTTCTCTGTAATGTGTCTGTATCTATGTAATGTGTCTATATCTATGTGATGTGTCTATATCTATATTTAATTGATATGTCATCTATGTACGTGTCTGTAGCTCTGTAATGCGTCTGTTTCTCTGTAATGGTGTCTGTATCTAATGTAATGTTGTCTATATCTATTGATGTGTCTATTCTATGTGATGTGTGTCTATATCTATGTAATGTGTCTGTATCTATGTAATGTGTCTGTATCTATGTAATGTGTCTGTATCTACGTAATGTGGCTGTATCTCTGTAATGTGTCTGTATCTATGCAATGTGTCTGTATCTCTGTAATGTGTCTGTATCTCTGTAATGTGTCTATATCTATGTAATTGTATATGTATCTATGTAATGTGTCTGTATCTATGTAATGTGTCTATATCTATGTGATGTGTCTATATCTCTGTAATTGTATATGTATCTATGTAATGTGTCTATGTCTCTGTAATTGTATATGTATCTATGTAATGTGTCTGTATCTCTGTAATGTGTCTGTATCTATGTAATGTGTCTATATCTATGTGATTGTATATATATCTCTGTTTATGTGTCTGTATCTATGTAATGTGTCTATATTTGTGTCACTTTATATGTATCTATGTAATGTGTCTATATTTGTGTAATGTGTCTATATCTATGTAATGTGTCTATATCTATGTAACGTGGCTGTATCTCTGTAATGTGTCTGTATCTATGTAATGTGTCTATATTTGTGTCACTTTATATGTATCTATGTAATGTGTCTATATTTGTGTAATGTGTCTATATCTATGTAATGTGTCTGTATCTTTGTAATGTGTCTAAATCTCTGTAATTGTATATGTATCTATGTAATGTGTCTATATTTGTGTAATGTGTCTATATCTATGTAATGTGTCTGTATCTTTGTAATGTGTCTATATCTATGTAATTGTAAATGTATCTATGTAATGTGTCTGTTTCTATGTAATGTTTCTGTATCTCTGTCATGTGTCTATAGTTGTGTAATGTGTCTGTATCTATGTAATGTGTCTATATCTATGTAATTGTATATGTATCTATGTAATGTGTCTATATCTATGTCATGTGTCTGTATCTATGTCATGTGTCTGTATCTATGTCATGTGTCTGTATCTCTGTCATGTGTCTGTATCTCTGTCATGTGTCTGTATCTCTGCCATGTGTCTGTATCTATGTAATGTGTCTGTATCTCTGCCATATGTCTATATCTTTGTAATTGTATTTGTATCTATGTAATGTGTCTATATCTATGTAATGTGTCTGTATCTATGTAATGTGTCTGTATCTATGTAATTGTATATGTATCTATGTAATGTGTCTGTATCTATGTAATGTGTCTATATCTATGTAATGTGTCTGTATCTATGTAATGTGTCTGTATCTCTGTAATGTGTCTGTTTCTCTGTAATGTGTCTGTATCTATGTAATGTGTCTATATCTATGCAATGTATCTATATCTATGTAATGTGTCTGTATCCATGTAATGTGTCTGTATCTATGTAATGTGTCTGTATCTATGCAATGTATCTATATCTATGTAATGTGTCTGTATCCATGTAATGTGTCTGTATCTATGTAATGTGTCTGTATCTCTGTAATGTGTCTATATCTATGTAATTGTATATGTATCTATGTAATGTGTCTGTATCTATGTAATGTGTCTATATCTATGTAATGTGTCTGTATCTCTGTACTGTGTCTGTATCTCTGTAATGCGTCTGTTTCTCTGTAATGTGTCTGTATCTATGTAATGTGTCTATATCTATGTGATGTGTCTATATCTCTGTAATTGTATATGTATCTATGTGATGTGTCTGTATCTATGTAATGTGTCTGTATCTATGTGATGTGTCTATATCTCTGTAATGCGTCTGTTTCTCTGTAATGTGTCTGTATCTATGTAATGTGTCTATATCTATGTGATGTGTCTATATCTCTGTAATTGTATATGTATCTATGTACTGTGTCTGTATCTCTGTAATGCGTCTGTATCTATGTAATGTGTCTATATCTATGTGATGTGTCTATATCTCTGTAATTGTATATGTATCTATGTGATGTGTCTGTATCTCTGTAATGTGTCTGTATCTATGTAATGTGTCTATATCTATGTGATGTGTCTATATCTCTGTAATTGTATATGTATCTATGTAATGTGTCTATGTCTCTGTAATTGTATATTTATCTATGTAATGTGTCTATATCTATGTCATGTGTCTGTATCTCTGCCATGTGTCTGTATCTATGTAATGTGTCTGTATCTCTGCCATGTGTCTATATCTTTGTAATTGTATTTGTATCTATGTAATGTGTCTATATCTATGTAATGTGTCTATATCTATGTAATGTGTCTGTATCTATGTAATGTGTCTGTATCTATGTAATGTGTCTGTATCTACGTAATGTGGCTGTATCTCTGTAATGTGTCTGTATCTATGCAATGTGTCTGTATCTCTGTAATGTGTCTATATCTCTGTAATGTGTCTATATCTCTGTAATTGTATATGTATCTATGTAATGTGTCTGGATCTATGTAATGTTACTATATCTATGTAATGTGTCTGTATCTATGTAATGTTACTATATCTATGTAATGTATATGTATCTATGTAATGTGTCTGTATCTATGTAATGTGTCTATATCTCTGTAATGTGTCTATATCTATGTAATTGTATATGTATCTATGTAATGTGTCTGTATCTATGTAATGTGTCTATATCTATGTGATGTGTCTATATCTCTGTAATTGTATATGTATCTATGTAATGTGTCTATGTCTCTGTAATTGTATATGTATCTATGTAATGTGTCTGTATCTCTGTAATGTGTCTGTATCTATGTAATGTGTCTATATCTATGTGATTGTATATATATCTCTGTTTATGTGTCTGTATCTATGTAATGTGTCTATATCTCTGTAATGTGTCTATATCTATGTAATTGTATATGTATCTATGTAATGTGTCTGTATCTATGTAATGTGTCTATATCTATGTGATGTGTCTATATCTCTGTAATTGTATATGTATCTATGTAATGTGTCTATGTCTCTGTAATTGTATATGTATCTATGTAATGTGTCTGTATCTCTGTAATGTGTCTGTATCTATGTAATGTGTCTATATCTATGTGATTGTATATATATCTCTGTTTATGTGTCTGTATCTATGTAATGTGTCTATATTTGTGTCACTTTATATGTATCTATGTAATGTGTCTATATTTGTGTAATGTGTCTATATCTATGTAATGTGTCTATATCTATGTAACGTGGCTGTATCTCTGTAATGTGTCTGTATCTATGTAATGTGTCTATATTTGTGTCACTTTATATGTATCTATGTAATGTGTCTATATTTGTGTAATGTGTCTATATCTATGTAATGTGTCTGTATCTTTGTAATGTGTCTAAATCTCTGTAATTGTATATGTATCTATGTAATGTGTCTATATTTGTGTAATGTGTCTATATCTATGTAATGTGTCTGTATCTTTGTAATGTGTCTATATCTATGTAATTGTAAATGTATCTATGTAATGTGTCTGTTTCTATGTAATGTTTCTGTATCTCTGTCATGTGTCTATAGTTGTGTAATGTGTCTGTATCTATGTAATGTGTCTATATCTATGTAATTGTATATGTATCTATGTAATGTGTCTATATCTATGTCATGTGTCTGTATCTATGTCATGTGTCTGTATCTATGTCATGTGTCTGTATCTCTGTCATGTGTCTGTATCTCTGTCATGTGTCTGTATCTCTGCCATGTGTCTGTATCTATGTAATGTGTCTGTATCTCTGCCATATGTCTATATCTTTGTAATTGTATTTGTATCTATGTAATGTGTCTATATCTATGTAATGTGTCTGTATCTATGTAATGTGTCTGTATCTATGTAATTGTATATGTATCTATGTAATGTGTCTGTATCTATGTAATGTGTCTATATCTATGTAATGTGTCTGTATCTATGTAATGTGTCTGTATCTCTGTAATGTGTCTGTTTCTCTGTAATGTGTCTGTATCTATGTAATGTGTCTATATCTATGCAATGTATCTATATCTATGTAATGTGTCTGTATCCATGTAATGTGTCTGTATCTATGTAATGTGTCTGTATCTATGCAATGTATCTATATCTATGTAATGTGTCTGTATCCATGTAATGTGTCTGTATCTATGTAATGTGTCTGTATCTCTGTAATGTGTCTATATCTATGTAATTGTATATGTATCTATGTAATGTGTCTGTATCTATGTAATGTGTCTATATCTATGTAATGTGTCTGTATCTCTGTACTGTGTCTGTATCTCTGTAATGCGTCTGTTTCTCTGTAATGTGTCTGTATCTATGTAATGTGTCTATATCTATGTGATGTGTCTATATCTCTGTAATTGTATATGTATCTATGTGATGTGTCTGTATCTATGTAATGTGTCTGTATCTATGTGATGTGTCTATATCTCTGTAATGCGTCTGTTTCTCTGTAATGTGTCTGTATCTATGTAATGTGTCTATATCTATGTGATGTGTCTATATCTCTGTAATTGTATATGTATCTATGTACTGTGTCTGTATCTCTGTAATGCGTCTGTATCTATGTAATGTGTCTATATCTATGTGATGTGTCTGTATCTCTGTAATTGTATATGTATCTATGTGATGTGTCTGTATCTCTGTAATGTGTCTGTATCTATGTAATGTGTCTATATCTATGTGATGTGTCTATATCTCTGTAATTGTATATGTATCTATGTAATGTGTCTATGTCTCTGTAATTGTATATTTATCTATGTAATGTGTCTATATCTATGTCATGTGTCTGTATCTCTGCCATGTGTCTGTATCTATGTAATGTGTCTGTATCTCTGCCATGTGTCTATATCTTTGTAATTGTATTTGTATCTATGTAATGTGTCTATATCTATGTAATGTGTCTATATCTATGTAATGTGTCTGTATCTATGTAATGTGTCTGTATCTATGTAATGTGTCTGTATCTACGTAATGTGGCTGTATCTCTGTAATGTGTCTGTATCTATGCAATGTGTCTGTATCTCTGTAATGTGTCTATATCTCTGTAATGTGTCTATATCTCTGTAATTGTATATGTATCTATGTAATGTGTCTGGATCTATGTAATGTTACTATATCTATGTAATGTGTCTGTATCTATGTAATGTTACTATATCTATGTAATGTATATGTATCTATGTAATGTGTCTGTATCTATGTAATGTGTCTATATCTCTGTAATGTGTCTATATCTATGTAATTGTATATGTATCTATGTAATGTGTCTCTGTCTATGTAATGTTACTATATCTATGTAATGTGTCTGTGTCTATGTAATGTTACTATATCTATGTAATGTGTCTGTATCTATGTAATGTGTCTGTATCTATGTAATGTTACTATATCGATGTAATGTATATGTATCTATGTAATGTGTCTGTATCTATGTAATGTGTCTGTATCTATGTAATGTGTCTATATCTATGTAATTGTATATGTATCTCTGTAATGTGTCTGTGTCTATGTAATGTTACTATATCTATGTAATGTGTCTGTGTCTATGTAATGTAATGTAATGTAATTGAACCAGGGAGCTCCAACAGCACAGAGTAGATATGCGCTGCAAACTCTTTATTGATAAATTCTGAAAACTTCTTGCTCACGTTTCAAAATCCGGGTTACTAGTACAAATCTATCAGAGAGACCGATAACAAGAAGTTAGATCACAGAAAGAAACATAACAACTGACACCACGGCATAGAGATGTCCACAGGCAGCTATGCTTAAGGAAACTTGTATAACCAGACTTCATGCCCTCCCTGTTAATGTTGATGGCTGTGGGCCGAATGCTTAACTGCTTAAGAATAATCTGATTTCCCCACAGGGGAAATGTAACAGGTTACATTAGGGCAACAGTTTTATCATGAAATGTAAAATACATTCTTCTATGTTATGTAATAACTGTGGGGTGCTGGAGGGATCTTGGTATTGAATCCAGGTAGGGATGTTAAATGGCATGCCACACCATGTCTTTCAAACAAAGAAAGTCTAAATACCGGTGATGGAAAGACACACAAGGAAAAGCCTAGAGTTTTCAGTGGCATCCTTGTCAAGTGACTCCAGAGTAGTAGTCTATATGACTCCAGAGTAGTAGTCTATATGACTCCAGAGTAGTAGTCTATATGACTCCAGAGTAGTAGTCTATATGACTCCAGAGTAGTAGTCTATATGACTCCAGAGTAGTAGTCTATATGACTCCAGAGTAGTAGTCTATATGACTCCAGAGTAGTAGTCTATATGACTCCATAGTAGGATAGTCTATATGACTCCATAGTAGGATAGTCTATATGACTCCATAGTAGGATAGTCTATATGACTCCATAGTAGGATAGTCTATATGACTCCAGAGTAGGATAGTCTATATGACTCCAGAGTAGTAGTCTATATGACTCCAGAGTAGTCGTCTATATGACTCCAGAGTAGTAGTCTATATGACTCCAGAGTAGTAGTCTATATGACTCCAGAGTAGTAGTCTATATGACTCCAGAGTAGGATAGTCTATATGACTCCAGAGTAGTAGTCTATATGACTCCAGAGTAGTAGTCTATATGACTCCAGAGTAGTAGTCTATATGACTCCAGAGTAGGATAGTCTATATGACTCCAGAGTAGTAGTCTATATGACTCCAGAGTAGTAGTCTATATGACTCCAGAGTAGGATTGTCTATATGACTCCAGAGTAGTAGTCTATATGACTCCAGAGTAGTAGTCTATATGACTCCAGAGTAGTTGTCTATATGACTCCATAGTAGTAGTCTATATGACTCCAGAGTAGTAGTCTATATGACTCCAGAGTAGTAGTCTATATGACTCCATAGTAGGACTGCCTATATGATTTCAGAGTAGAATTGCCTATATGACTCCAGAGTAGGATTCTATATGACTCCAGAGTAGTAGTCTATATGGCTCCATAGTAGTAGTCTATATGACTCCATAGTAGGATTCTATATGACTCCAGAGTAGTAGTCTATATGACTCCATAGTAGGATTCTATATGACTCCAGAGTAGTAGTCTATATGACTCTATAGTAGGATTCTATATGACTCCAGAGTAGTAGTCTATATGACTCCACAGTAGGATTCTATATGACTCCAGAGTAGTAGTCTATATGACTCCATAGTAGGATTCTATATGACTCCAGAGTAGTAGTCTATATGACTCCAGAGTAGTAGTCTATATGACTCCAGAGTAGTAGTCTATATGACTCCAGAGTAGGATTGTCTATATGACTCCAGAGTAGTAGTCTATATGACTCCAGAGTAGTAGTCTATATAACTCCAGAGTAGTCGTCTATATGACTCCATAGTAGTAGTCTATATGACTCCAGAGTAGTAGTCTATATGACTCCATAGTAGGACTGCCTATATGATTTCAGAGTAGAATTGCCTATATGACTCCAGAGTAGGATTCTATATGACTCCAGAGTAGTAGTCTATATGGCTCCATAGTAGTAGTCTATAGTAGTAGTCTATATGACTCCATAGTAGGATTCTATATGACTCCAGAGTAGTAGTCTATATGACTCCATAGTAGGATTCTATATGACTCCAGAGTAGTAGTCTATATGACTCCATAGTAGGATTCTATATGACTCCTATATGACTCCAGAGTAGTAGTCTATATGACTCCATAGTAGGATTATATATGACTCCAGAGTAGTAGTCTATATGACTCCATAGTAGGATTCTATATGACTCCAGAGTAGTAGTCTATATGCCTCCAGAGTAGTAGTCTATATGACTCCAGAGTAGTAGTCTATATGACTCCATAGTAGAATTGTCTATATGACTCCAGAGTAGTATTCTATATGACTCCAGAGTAGTAGTCTATATGACTCCAGAGTAGTAGTCTATATGACTCCAGAGTAGAATTGTCTATATGACTCCAGAGTAGTAGTCTATATGACTCCAGAGTAGTAGTATTCCTCTTTAAGGAATACCTAGGATAGGATAAAGCAATCCTTCTGCCCCCCCCCCCCCCCTTAAAAGATTTAGATGCACTATTGTAAAGTGGCTGTTCCACTGGATGTCATAAGGTGAATGCACCAATTTGTAAGTCGCTCTGGATAAGAGCGTCTGCTAAATGACTTAAATGTAAATGTAAATGTAGTCTATATGACTCCAGAGTAGAATTGTCTATATGACTCCAGAGTAGAATTGTCTATATGACTCCAGAGTAGTAGTCTATATGACTCCAGAGTAGTAGTCTATATGACTCCAGAGTAGAATTGTCTATATGACTCCAGAGTAGAATTGTCTATATGACTCCAGAGTAGTAGTCTATATGACTCCAGAGTAGTAGTCTATATGACTCCAGAGTAGAATTGTCTATATGACTCCAGAGTAGAATTGTCTATATGACTCCAGAGTAGAATTGTCTATATGACTCCAGAGTAGTAGTCTATATGACTCCAGAGTAGAATTGTCTATATGACTCGAGTAGGATTGTCTATATGACTCCAGAGTAGTAGTCTATATGACTCCAGAGTAGTAGTCTATATGACTCCAGAGTAGTAGTCTATATGACTCCAGAGTAGGATTGTCTATATGACTCCAGAGTAGTAGTCTATATGACTCCAGAGTAGTAGTCTATATGACTCCAGAGTAGTCGTCTATATGACTCCAGAGTAGTAGTCTATATGACTCCAGAGTAGTAGTCTATATGACTCCAGAGTAGTAATCTATATGTGTATGCGTTGAAGCTAAAGCTACACCATATCTCTCAAGCAGTGGTGGAGAAAGTACTCGACTGACATATTCGAGTAAAAGTAAAGATACCTTAATAGAATATGACTCAAGTAAAAGTAAAAGTCACCCAGTAAAATATTACTTGAGAAAAAGTCTAAAAGTATCTGGTTTAAAATGTACAGTACTCAATTCTCATACTTAAGTAAAAGTAAATGCTATAAATCAAATTCATTAAATTAATTAAAACAGAATGCACAATTCCCTTGTTTATTTATATACAGACAGACAGGGGTACACCAACACTCTGACATCATTTACAAACACAGTATTTGTGTTTAGTGAGTCCGTCAGACATCAAGTTATATTGGTCGGTGCGGGAATTGGACCATACTTCTATTCTTTAAAGAGTACTTTTTGGTGTCAGGGAAAATGTATGCAGTAAAAAGTAAATGTTTTCTTTAGGAATGTAGTGGAGTAAAAGTAAAAGTTGACAAATACAAATAGTAAAGTACAGATACCCTAAAAAAACAACTCAAGTACTATAAAGTACTTTTACTTAAGTACTTTACGTCACTGCTCTCAAACAAAATCAATATGAAAAGTGACAGAAAAACATACAGTACATGTCAAAGCTCAGAGGGAGAAGGGTTGTCAAAATACTACACACACACAGTAGGGTTGCTTAGGCCCTATATGTATACAAGGAAGTGGTGCATTAGAGTGTATTTACATTGAAGGTCCCGATCTTTCTCTGAAATATCACCTGTCTTAACCTAAGCAACCTAAGCCCAAACCCAGCACACAGAAAGCCCACAGTATAGCTGGCATGTTATAAAGCATGAGTGACGATAGGCACCTGGATGCAAAGAGTAAACACTGAACACTCCTCAAAGACACATGACAGAGAGTTTTTGTGTTGTCATCCCAGGAGGCTGGGACGGTCATCCCAATGACCGTGAGGAGGAACTCTTCCTCTTGCCACTAGGGGGGTGCCATTTCGACATAGCACAAAATCGTACCCAATTTAAACGGCCTCGTACTCAATTCTTGCTTGTACAATATGCATATTATTCTTACTATTGGATAGAAAACACTCTCTAGTTTCTAAAACCGTTTGAATTATGTCTGTGGGTGAAACAGAACTCTTTCTGCAGCGAAATCCTTCACAGGAACTGCGAAGGTCTGAAAACTAGGCTCTGCTCTCAGATCAGTTTAAAGCTCTGTATGTATCCTATGGGTCGACATGAACTGCACCCGCCTTCCCCTGGATGTCAGTAACCAATGAGAAGTGGAATGGACTTTCTACGTAGTTCTCAGAGTTTATAAAAGGCCAAGGAACGAGGGGACCTCTCTTTTCAACGCTCGCCATTACACAAAGCAAGACCTCAGGATGGCATTTTGAAACGCTCAGTTATCGACCTTAGATATATCCGTCTGTAATTTAATTCGATATAGGTGTTAGAAACATCATAACGAAGTTATTTTAAACCGAGTTATATCAGTTTATGCGAGTATATTGCTATTTTCGGAATTTCCTTAGTATTGAGTTTGAGGATTTGGGCATGCTGTGGCCGCATAGCTACTGTTAGCTGCTACTTCCGAAGTTGAACACGACGTTTTACAACCAAGCAACAATTCTTTTGGACAAAGGACCACTTGGCCAAGATTCTGATGGAAGCTCGTCCAAAAGTAAGAGCTATTTATGATGTTATTCCGTATTTATGTGGAAAAATGTAAACGGATTTGTCCGCCATTATTGCGGCACTAGTCTGGCTGTAACGCACACTGTATGTCTAGTAACGTTAATTTTAAAAATCTAACTCAGCGGTTGCATTAATAACTAATGCATCTTTCATTTGATGTCCAACCTGTATTTTTTAGTCAAGTTTACGATTATTTATTGATTAGACTAGGTGCCTTTCCAAGATGGCGCCGGCCAGAATGCATGACCTGTTGCTTCTAATCACATTGTATAACAACGATTTGTGCTGCTAAATATGCACATTTTCGAACAAAACCTATATGGATTGTGTAATATGATGTTACAGGACTGTCATCTGAAGAATTCTGAGAAGGTTAGTGGAAAATTATTTTATTTTGGTGGTGAATACGTTATCGCTATGTTTGGCTGGAATCAATGCTGTTGTCTGGTTTGCTATTGTGGTAAGCTAATATAACGATATATTGTGTTTTCGCTGTAAAACACTTAGAAAATCTGAAATATTGTCTTGATTCACAAGATCTGTCTTTCATCTGCTGCACGCTGTGTATTTTTAAGAAATGTTTTATGATGAGTAATTAGCTAATACACGATGGTCTCTGTAGTTATTCTAGTCATTTTAGTGAGAGTTGTGATGGGGGCTGCAATTGTAAACTATGATTTATACCTGAAATATGCACATTTTTCTAACAAAACCTATGCTATACAATAAATATGTTATCAGACTGTCATCTGATGAGGTTGTTTCTTGGTTAGTGGCTATTTATATCTTTATTTGGTCGAATTTGTGATAGCTACTGATGCAGTAAGAAAATGGTGGAGTTTGGGAGTGGTGTCTTTTGCTAACGTGGTTAGCTAATAGATTTACATATTTTGTCTTCCCTGTAAAACATTTTAAAAATCAGAAATGATGGCTTTATTCACAAGATCTGTATCTTTCATTTGGTGTCTTGGACTTGTGATTTCATGAACATTTTATTATATGATATCCCTGTGGCTTTAGGCTAGGCTATGCTAGTCAGCTTTTTTGATGAGGGGGATCCCGGATCCGGGTTTGTGAGGCGTTAGAGGACACTTGTTTCAGAGGGCATTTCTCTGGTGACACTGACACTTTGCTGGTGACACTGTCTGTGATTTGTTTAGAATTCAAGGCACACTTATTAACCAGCATGGCTACCACAGCATTCTGCAGCGATACGCCATCCCATCTGGTTTGGGCTTAGTGGGACTATCATTTGTTTTTCAACAGGACAATGACCCAACACACCTCCAGGCTGTGTAAGGGCTATTTGACCAAGAAGGAGAGTGTTGGAGTGCTGCATCAGATGACCTGGCCTCCACAATCACCCGACCTCAACCCAACTGAGGTGGTCTGGGATGAGTTGGACCGCAGAGTGAAGGAAAAGCAGCCAACAAGTGCTCAGCATATGTGGAAACTTATTCAAGACTGTTGGAAAAGCATTCCAGGTGAAGCTGGTTCAGAGAATGCCAAGAGTGTGTAAAGTTGTCATCAATGCCAAGGTGGCTACTTTGAAGAATCAAAAATATAAAACATATTTTGATATGTTTAACACTTTTTTGGTTACTACATGATTCCATATGTGTTATTTCATAGTTGTGATGTCTTCACTATTATTCTACAACATACAGTACCAGCCAAACTTTTGACTGGTACTGTATGTAAACGTGTGGTATGCAGGATCAAACTGGACGGCAGTAGGTGAAGGGAGTTTTTACAGGAGTTAAAGAAATTGTTAACATGAAAGAAATAAAGGACCACTTGAAGGGAGGCTCTCTTATTGAGGCAAAACGCCTCCAGAGAGTGGAAGAAGGTGGATAGCCTGTCAGTGCTACTAAACTTGAGGATCTGGTACAGCCAGAACAAGTTAGGATTGGGTATATGAGTTACTATGTGCCAGCATATGTTCCGAAACCATTGTGTTGCTATAACTGTCAAGGGTTTGGGCATGTGGCGGAGGTATGTAAAGGCAAAAGGAGATGTGTGGGGGAGAACATGCATATGGGGAATGTGGATATGGGGTCCAGTTAAAGTGTTGTAACTATGGGGGTTGTTCAGTGATGAAAAGACAGGTGGAAGTGCAGCAGGTGAGGAGGGAGTGAAATATCTTGTATGCAGAAGCAGTGAAGGTAGTACACGCGGAAACAATCTGGGCACCTAGAAGAGCAGGTATTCCAGGGCAGATCAGGATGACCTCAATAAGATTGAAAATCAGTCCAGCCAGGAATTTTCATAATAATCAAATCAAAAATCAAATCAAAATGTATTTGTCACATGCGCCGAATACAACAGCTGTAGGTAGACCTTACAGTGAAATGCTTACTTAACCAACAATGGAGTTTTAAGAAAAATACCCCCCAAAAATACAAAATAAAATAAACAAATAATTAATGAGCAGCAATAAAATAACAATAGCGACAGAGTCAATGTGTGGGGGCACCGGTTAGTCGAGGTAATTGAGGTAATATGTACATGTAGGTAGAGTAATTAAAGTGACTATGCATTGATAACAGAAAGTAGCAACAGTGTAAAAGAGGGGGGGCAATGCAAATAGTCTGGGTAGCCATTTGATTAGATGTTCAGGAGTCTTATGGCTTGGGAGTAGAAGCTGTTTAGAAGCCTCTTGGACCTAGACTTGGCACTCCTGTACCACTTGCCGTGTGGTTGCAGAGAGAACAGTCTATGACTAGGGTGGCTGGAGTCTTTGACAATTTTTAGTGCCTTTTGGGCCTTCCTCTGACACCGCCTGGTATAGAGGTCCTGTATGGCAGGAAGCTTGGCCACAGTGATGTTTTGAGCCGTACGCACTTCACTCTGTATTGCCTTGCGGTCGGAGGCTGAGCAGTGTTAATCCTTCAATGGAATGCCAGAAGTTTGATGACTAATGGGCAATAGTTCAAACAGTTTCTTGAGAAGTTACCAGCCAAACCGGATGTGATTTGTCTCTGGAAGACATGGCTTAAACCTACTCTAGATTTTGTAGTACAAGGTTATAATGCAGTCTGTAGAGATAGGGTGGTAGGGGGAGGGTGTGCTACCTTTATTATGTGGGGGATCCCATATAGGTACACTACCTTTCAAAAGTTTGGTGTCACAGAAATGTCCTTGGTTTTGAAAGAAAATCAATTTTTTTGTCCATCAAAATAACATCAAATTGATCAGAAATACAGTGTAGACATTGTTAATGTTGTAAATGACTATTGTAGATGGAAATGGCAGATGTTTAATGGAATATCTACATAGGCGCATAGAGGCCCATTATCAGCAACCATCTCTCCTCTGTTTCAATGACAAGTTGTGTTTTGCAATTATGTTAGCACAGCTGAAAACTGTTAATTAAAGAAGTAATAAAACTGGCCTTCTTTAGACTTGTTGATTATCTGGAGCCAGTTTGCGCTGTTCTGTGAAGGGAGTAGTACACAGCATTGTACGAGATCTTCAGTTTCTTTGCAATTTCTCGCATGGAATAGCCTTCATTTCTCAGAACAAGAATAGACTGATGAGTTTCAGAAGAAAGTTCTTTGTTTCTGGCCATTTTGAGCCTGTGATCGAACCCACAAATTCTGATGCTACAGATACTTAACTAGTCTAAAGAAGGCCAGTTTTATTAATTCTAAAATCAGCACAACAGTTTTCAGCTGTGCTAACATAATTGAAAAAGTGTTTTCTAATGATCAATTAGACTTTTAAAATAATAAACTTGGATTAGCTATTCTAAGCCCTTGGGGATGTAGAAGGTCAGATAATGTTGAGGAGGAGACGGATAATGTTGTGTGGGGATTTTAATGCTCATAGTACACTCTGGGGAGGGTTATGGACTGATGTAAATGGACAAGTGTTGGCGGAACTACTGGATGAGAAATGTCTTATGAGTCTTAATAACGACCGGGGAACCAGGATTGACCCAGTAACTGGAATTGACGCTGCTCTGGATCTTACTTTGATCTCAAGTTCAATGGCAGGCAGATGTATTTGGGAGGTTTTGGAGGAATCTACAGGGGGTAGATTGAGGGTGGAAGATTCAGTAGTAAATGGATTGAGGAGATTGGTATTTGGGAAAGCAGAGTGGGGTCAGTTTCATGAGTTGAGTGAACAGGATCTGTCTCAGGTTGATCTCAATTCAGATACAGCATATAGAAATAGTGAATGATGGAGTAATAGTAGGGGCCGCAAGGTAGGTGATTCCTATGGGTGCGGGGGGAGAAAGAGTAACACAGTTCCCTGGTGGACTGGAGAGTCTAGAGAAGCAATGAAGTGTAGGAACAGGGTTTTCAGAATGTTGAAAAGGTCCCAGAATTACCAGTGCCTGATACAGTATAAACAAGCACAAGCAGTCGTAAGGGGGATCATTAGGACAGCTAAGAGGGAGTGTTGGTGCCGGTTCTGTGGAAACATAGACAGGATCACTCCTGTGGGAGAGGTATGTGGAATGATTAAGAAGATGAGTGGGGTCAGATGAGATTGGGATATCTCTGTTGAAAAGTGTGGAAATTGCTGCAGTGAGAGATATAGAGAAGGCAGGTGAGACCTGATATTGAGAGGTCATTGTTTGTGGATTATGGGGCACTGTGGAAGATAGTGAGAAATATTACCCATACAGCCAGAAGAGTTCAAGAAGCGATTAGTGAAGTTGAGCAGTGGTCCCTCAGGTGGGGCTTCAAGTTTTCAGCTGAGAAAACACAGACTGTGTTTTTTTGTAGAAGGAAGGTTGGGGGGGGGGGGGGGTATACTTGAAGGAATCTGGAGAGGGTGGGAGGGTTTAGGTTCCTGGGGGTCTGGTTTGACATTTGATTGATATGGGCGGCACATATTAACAGAGTAGTTGTCAAAGGAAAGACAATACTGAATGTGATGCGTTGCCCGTCAGGAATGGAGTGGGGGGATAGATAGAATGGTGTTGAAAATGCTATATATAGTGCTGTTAAGGTCACCACTGGATTATGGAAGTATAGCTTATGGAACAGCAGCTCAAACATCTTTTAAAAAGTTAGATGTAATCCTGGCCCAAGCCCTAAGAACCTCTCCGCACTCACGACCTCCTCTGTGGCAGCGATGCAGGTGGAGTTGGGAGAGATGCCGATAAAGTTAAAACAACAGCTAGCCATGACATATTCAGTAAATCTACAAGGACATAAAGTTACACATCCTACAAAAAAAGGTTATCCTAGAGTGCTGGGAACATGAATGAAATCTGAATACAAGCTTCGGGTGGATAGGCAATGGCATGGCGAAAGAGATAGGGTTGTTTGGGAGGGAGTTTATCCCCTCAGTGGTTCTTCCTGCTATCCCACCTTGGTTTCTTCCTCAACTAGTGATATATCTAGGGTTGCTTGAGAGGGTAAGAGATGTTGAGGAAGGAGTAGATTCAGTTGTAAGTGAACATTTAACAACACAATACAATGCTTTCTTGAATATATTCACAGATGGATCTAAGGACCCTAAAACAGGGAGGACAGGTGCAGCTTGTAGTGTTCCTGAGTTTAAGGTGGCAGTGACGAAAAGAGCCACGGATCATTTATCTGTTTACACAATGGAGTTGTTGGTCATACTATTGGCTGCAGAGTGGGTGGAGGAGGTTGAGGCCAGACAGGGTAGTCATCTGCTCTGACTCCTGTGCAGCACTGATGAGCTTAAATTAATTTGTGTCTCAGAGCAGACAGAATGTATTGTATGAGGTTTTGCAGTGCTTGTATAGGGTGAGACAGATGGGGGTAATTGTGATGTTCCTCTGGGTACCAACTCATGTGGGAGTAGAGGGGAATGAGGAGGTGGATGTTATCGCCAAGCAGGCTCTTAAACATCCTAATGTTGAGATGGAATTATCAATCAGTAAAGCAGAAGCCAAGGGTTTAATAAGAATAGTGGTTAAAAACAAATGGCAAGAGCTGTAGAGCAAGGAGAGAAAGGGAAGTCACCTGTATGAGATCCAGGAAAAGGTGGTGGCAGGGAGGTCCTCGGGCCAAGAGAGAAGGGAGGGAAGTGTAATCACAAGGCTGAGATTTGGACACACAAGGCTCAATAGTACATTGAAATTGGTGGAAAAACATCCGACTGGGAGGTGTGATCATTGTCAGGAGCAGATGGAACAAGTTTTATTTCAGTGAAAGAAATATGGGAGGGAAAGGGCGCCATTGTTATTAGATTTGATGAGTAATAGTGAACTGCTGTCGAAATCTTCAAGGGATGTAGTATTTAATTCTGTATTTAGTTTCCTTAGGGAGACGAGAATATAGGATTTAGACATTCACTGTCTCTGGTCCACACTCCAGTCCAGTTGGTGACGGTAATGTACCTTAAAGATGGCTGCCAACCACCATATAAAATCCACAGAAGAAGAAGAAACCACACACACGCACGCACGCACGCACGCACGCACGCACGCACGCACGCACGCACGCACGCACACACACACACACACACACACATACACACACACACCAAATAATTCCTTAAATAGCATCCATCATCTGAGGACCAGCAGTATGCGTCATTGACCAAAAGGGAGTTATTATCTGATGTTATTGTCTTACTATTTACTTGAAGGGCTCCCGAGTGGTGCAGCAGTCTAAGGCACTCCGTCTCAGTGCAAGAGGCATCACTGTAGTACCTGGTTCAAATCCAGGCTGCATCACATCTGGCTGTGATTGGGAGTCCCATAGGGCAGTGCACAATTGGCTGGGGTAGGCAAATCAAATCTATTTTATTTGTTGCATACACATGGTTAGCAGATGTTAATGCGAGTGTAGAGAAATGCTTGTGCTTCTAGTTCTGACAATGCAGTAATAACCAACAAGTAATCTAACCTAACAATTTCACAACAGCTACCTTATACACACAAGTGTAAAGGGATGAAGAATATGTACATAAAGATATATGAATGAGTGATGGTACAGAATGGCATAGGCAAGATGCAGTAGATGGTATCGAGTACAGTATATACATATGAGATGAGTAATGTAGGGTATGTAACATATAAAAGTAGCATTGTTTAAAGTGGCTAGTGATACATGTATTACATAAAGATGGCAAGATGCAGTAGGTGGTATAGAGTACAGTAATAACATATGAGATGAGTAATGTAGGGTATGTAAACATTATATTAAGTGACATTGTTTAAAGTGGCTAGTGATCTTCTTTTTTTTTTTTTTACATGTATGGCAGCAGCCACTCAATGTTAGTGGTGGCCTTGAGATAGAAGCTGTTTTTCAGTCTCTCGGTCCCTGCTTTGATGCACCTGTACTGACCTCGCCTTCTGGATGATAGCGGGGTGAACAGGCAGTGGCTCGGGTGGTTGTTGTCCTTGATGATCTTTATGGCCTTCCTGTGACATTGGGTGGCGTAGGTGTCCTGGAGGGCAGGTAGTTTGCCCACGGTGATGCGTTGTGCAGACCTCACTACCCTCTGGAAAGCCTTACGGTTGTGGACGGAGCAGTTGCCGTACCAGGCGGTGATACAGCCCGACAGGATGCTCTCGATTGTGCATCTGTAAAAGTTTGTGAGTGCTTTTGGTGACAAGCCGAATTTCTTCAGCCTCCTGAGATTGAAGAGGCGCTGCTGCGCCTTCTTCACCACGCTGTCTGTGTGGGTGGACCAATTCAGTTTGTCTGTGATGTGTACGCCGAGGAACTTAAAACTTTCTACCCTCTCCACTACTGTCCCGTCGATGTGGATAGGGGGGTGCTCCATTGTAAATAGTCATTGTAAATAAGAATTTTTTCCTAACTGACTTGCCTAGTTAAATAAAAATGTAATTGTTGTATAATTTCTAATTGATCAGATTGTGTTTGACCCTTGCTTTACTGCCCCATTGTTTGCCTATTGCTACTTAGCCTTTAGCATTTAGCATATTGTTGATTCAAGTAATGCTATTTACTTATTTGTTGTAGAATTATGGGAGATGTTATATTGTTGTAGCATTTAGCCTTTATCCTTTAAACTATTGGCCACGTATGTTACTGCAATTTACTTATAGCACTTTTGAGGTAGCATTACATGGGACATGTGTATTGTTGAACTGTGTAAAGCCAGGATATTTTAAGCCTGATTTATGTTTTTGTGATTATGTTGAATATGATAAGTGCCACTTGTTTCCTTTCGTTCTCAGAAGCATACATACAATTGTCCTCTGAGGATTGTACTGGCAAAATAAAGCTGATCAAAGTGACCAAAGAGAAGTCCTGAATTTGAGTAGCTCTGACAGGAGCCCTTCAAATCACCATTCACACAACCAGCTATACAGTCCTTTCAAGCTAGACCATTTCTTGTGTGGTCCTTCAAGATGGATTTGGTGGCTACCAAAAAGGATGGATTCCGGACATTCACATTCAGCCAGCTCTCTGCCAGACTTATGGGCAGGACGTCCAGTTCAACGGCTCCAACCACCAAAGCGGTTAGGCTATGAGCACCTTCACCTGGAGGTTGGCAACCTCTTCAGAGCTGATGCACCTACCAGCTTACCGCCAGTACGACCAGTGCACAGCAGGGAAGCTGAACCAGCCACAAGAGCTGACGGGCTAACCCCCTGTGCAACAGGCAATTCTGAACATGTAGTCACTGAGAGAGCTTGTGGAGTCAGTGTCTAAAGTTGAAATGGAGGAGACGGCAGAGGCTAAGCAGCTTAGAAGCCAACTGCTTCAGTACGAGAGGGGCCAAAGAAGGCGTCAGGAGATGCTTGACCACATTACTTCATTCCCCTTGGAGGAGAGTCACAGTCAGTCAACCCCTGGTCATAGTCAGGCCCAAGCCTCAATGCCAGTACAGCTAGCACAAACTCAGCCGTCAGACAACTCAACTCCAATACAGCTAACTTAAAGAGGAACTGCACCTGCTGATTTGGCCTCGTTTTTTGGCTTGCTCCTCAAGAAATGCTGGCAGTCCTGACAGAACCCAAGAGTGAATCGCCTTGCGGTTGTGGTTTGATGTGTGTGTTTCTTGGGTGTGTCCTTGCCACCACCAAGACACACCCATCACACCCAGCCTCGCTAGCATTATCAAATGAAAACGTTACATATCCAGCATTATCCAGACAATACACCATAAACGTATATATGAGCTTCTACCCAAAATCGTATCTTTTACTGAGTCATGGCTGGACTCTTCTATTAGTTATTCTGAAATTTAAATTGAGAATGACATGATTTTGTGGAAAGATGACACAAAGGGGGAGCAGTCTGTGTACATAAGAGCAGACATTTGTTTTAACCATACTTTAACCATACTTTAACCAAGCAACTTGTTGAGGCTGTTTGGGTGGACGTCCTCCTACCCGAGAGCAAACTGGTTTCTGACAGGTCCATGATATCCCAGAGTGGGGTTGTGATATGAGCAACCACTCTATCATTTATTGCACAAGGAAAAGACAGAGAAAGTTGTTTAATCAACATAAAACAATCAAGGTCAAATCATTCAAGAATTACAACAAGGACAATTTCACCTGTTTAAATGAAGTTGACTGGTCACCCATACTGCAGTGTAATGATACTGAGAAAGCTTGGGACATTTTGAAAGGATGTTTTTAAATGTTATTGACTTTGTTGCACCCATGAAGCAGAGGTCTGGACCATGGATGAATAATGTCATTTTTGATGCTATCAACAAGAGATATGACGCTTTTTAGAATTCAGGAAGTCTACAGATCAGTCTGATTTGATTATTTTCAAGAAATTGAGAAATGAGGTGAGAAAAGTTATTCATGAGGCAAAGAGGTTATACTTCCATGACAAAATGGAATAACACAGGAACAATCCAAAGACACTTTGGCACTCTCTGAAACAGCTGGGTTACAGCAAAAGGCTCAAAACCAAAGTAAGTAATGTCAGTCTGAGCAGAAATAGGGAGATTTTATCTGACAGGATCAAGGTGGCAGACAGATTTAGGGGGTGCTGGAGGACTCATTTTATTTAGGTAAGGTTTCACAATGCAAAAGAACTAAGTGCTTAGCTGAACTAAAATATTCTAAAGCAACTGGTCTGGACAATATGCCTGCCAGGTTTGTAAAATACACTGCTGAACATATGTTCCCTTGCATCACCCATATCATAGATCTCTCAATAGTTGAAGTGAGGGTTCCATATGACCTGAAACTTGCTAGGGTTATCTCACTACACAAGAAAGGTAGTAAGGTGAAGCCTTAGATACTGTAGACCACCAGATACTACTCAGCAAGCTAAGGGCCCTAGGTTTTAGCAGCATGGCAGTAGAGTGGTTCAAGTCATGTCTGGCAGGAAGGTATCAGAGTGTGGATGTCAATGGCACCTTTATCAGATGCAAGGTTAATCAGCTGTGGAGTGCCACAAGGGCTACCACTCTTCTTGTTTATATATCAATTATATGAAATCAGCTTGTTCCTGTCAACTGTTTTAATATGCAGATGATTCAGCTCTTTTCATCTCTCAAAAAGACAAGAGTATAGTTGAGAACCAGCTTAGTGCAGAACTGACAAGAATCACTATCTGGCTGTCAGGCAACAAGCTGTCTTCATTTGAGGAAAACAGAGTCAATTTGATTTGGCTCTGAGATTAGGTTAGGCAGATCGCCAGGCTTTAGAGTCATGGTTGGTGACAGCAGTTACAGCCAAGAACTGTGTTAAATACTTAGGCTGTGAACTAGACAGGTTCCTGACAAGGGAAGAGCATGGGGCAGAAAGTAACTGCAAAGGTCAACCAGAAAGTGACATTTCTGGTAAGAAAAGCCACATTTCCATATAAAATAACATTGAAAACACTTGCAGCTGTGTTAGTGCAGCCTCACTGACTATTCATGCATTACTTGGTAGAGTAGATCTTTCTAAATGAATCAAGAACAAGGTACAGACAGCTCAGAATAAAATGTCAAGGGTAGTTCTGAATCTTAGCCCTCTGGCTCTTGTTTGCCCTTCTCAGCTCCATGAGCCCCATTGGCTACCAGTTTATAAAAGGGTCATTCAGCTGAATCAAATCAAATTCAAATCAAATGTATTTATATAGCCCTTCTTACATCAGCTGATATCTCAAAGTGCTGTACAGAAACCCAGCCTAAAACCCCAAACAGCAAGCAATGCAGGTGTAGAAGCACGGTGGCTAGGAAAAACTCCCTAGAAAGGCCAAAACCTTGGAAGAAACCTAGAGAGGAACCAGGCTATGAGGGGTGGCCAGTCCTCTTCTGGCTGTGCTGGGTGGAGATTATAACAGAACATGGCCAAGATGTTCAAATGTTCATAAATGACCAGCATGGTCAAATAATAATAATCACAGTAGTTGTCGAGGGTGCAACAAGTCAGCACCTCAGAAGTAAATGTCAGTTGGCTTTTCATAGTCAGCCGAGCTGAAGCTAGGATTGGCCCATAAAAATCATGTATGGTACAGTCCCCCAGTATCTAAAGATCCATCTTACTGCTGTTAGGGACTCTCATTCCTACTCCATGAGAGGCAGTGCCACAGATTTTGTGCCATGACTATTCGAGAGCGGTACTTGCTAGAACACGTTTTTATACACGGCAGTGGTAGAGTGGAACAGTTTCTGCCAGTCTTAGGTTCAAACACTCCTGCAAGGCTTGGTTAATGTTACGATGGCCTCCTAGCCAAGTGTAAAGCCACAATGCGCTAGTGGAGTGATTTGTTAGATGTATATATTTGCTTTTGATGTATAAATCTAAATATGTGGATATTGTGTATGATTGAACATATGGCAAACAGTGCCTATGTCATTTGTTTTGCCATGCAGCCACTTGCCTACCAATAGAGGACAACAATCAAAGTCTTTGACTTTTTTTGTGCATAATCCTCTGCAATTTTGGTACTGTATTCGTTGCCTGGTGTGACTCCTTTATTTTTTTAAATTGTAAAAAAAAAATATATATATAATCACCCTGCTACAGGCACAAAAGACAATCCCCCTCTGAGAGCGGTCCGCCTGAAACTAGGGGCTTCCCACTTGGACCCTGAAGTCCTACAACTGGGTAAAGCCCAACCAGAAGTTAGCAGTTCTAACCTGTAAGTTGTTCCAACTACCTACACCTTCAGACTCAGCCAGGCCTTCAAATGAGCAACCTGCCCTGTTGAGAACACTGAGGGGGGGGGGGGGGGGGGGGGGTGACAGACCCCTTCACCCTATCCAGACTGCATATCCAGACAGAATAAAAGAGTGCAACGGGTGACAGTTCAGCAGAGTGCAACACTGCAACTACAGCATAAACCCAAGCCTTTCCAACATATGCAAGATGGACATCTGACCCACCATGGCACCACCATGCAGGCCCACAGTGGTGCATTGGACTTAACACTTCTTAAGGCTAGGGGGCACTATTTTCACTTCTGGATGAAAAGTGTGCCCAAAGTAAACTGCCTGCTACTCAGGTCCAGAACCTAGGATATGCATATAATAGATGTGTATATAAAACACTCTAACGTTTCTAAAACTGTTAAAATTATATCTGTGAGTATAACAGAACTTATTTGGCAGGCGAAACCCCGAGGACAAACCATCCAGGAATTGTTTTTTTGAGGTCACTCTCTTTTCAATGGGTTTTCTATGTGGATCTAGATTTCTTGCAGGCACTTGCTTGCAGTTCCTATCGCTTCCACTAGATGTCAACAGTCTTTAGAAATTGGTTGATGTTTTTCCTTTGAGAAATTAAGAAATTAAGAAGTAGGGCTGTTCAGAACGAGGGTCGAGTCTAGTGTACTGTTGTGGTTGGGGCGCACGACCTGAAAGCTCGCTCCACTTTGTTTTCGTCCGGTATTGAACACAGTTTATCCCGTCTTAAATTTTATCGATTATTTACGTTTAAAAATATCTAAAGTTGGATTAGGAAAGTTGTTTGAAATGTTTGGATCAAGTTTATATTAGATACTTTGTAGTCGGAACCGGTGTTTTTCTGGATCAAACGTGCCAAATAAATTGACATTTTGGAGATATAACGACAGAATTTATCGAACAAAAGGACCATTTGTGATGTTTAATGGACATATTGGAGTGCCAACAGAAGAAGATCTTCAAAGGTAAAGCATGAATTATATCATTATTTCTGACTTTTGTGTCGCGCCTGGCGGGTTGAACTGTGATTTTCATGTGTTTGTTTGATGGGGTGCTGTCCTCAGATAATATCATGGTTTGCTTTCGCCGTAAAGCCTTTTTGAAATCTGACACTGTCTGGATTAACAAGAAGTTAATCTTTAAACTGATGTATAACACTTGTATGATTCATGAATTATTATTATGAGTATTTCTGTTTTTGAATTTGGCGCACTGCTATTTCACTGGGTGTTGTCAAATCAATCCCGTTATCGGGATTGGCACGCGAAGGGATCACTAAGAAGTTAACAATCCAACCAAACAGTCATCTTACCTCCACTTGAGCTCCAGCTACACCACCAGATTGTACTCTCCCTCAGGCCTTACCTCTGCAGCTACAGAGAGTCCAACCTTGAGGTCAACTGATCCACTCACAGGCCCTCTCATTGCAACAGGTCCCTGTTGGTGGAAAGTTGGTAATTCTAAGGGTTCCAGAGCTTCTCTTTATGGTGCCATCGGCTGGTGAGCATGCTTATATCCCTGGAAGGTCGTTCCAGTTATGGGTTGAAGTGCTTTTCCTATGTCGACAGACTTCTCAGAAAACTGCGGAAGTATCTCGGGGACAGCTTCGTAGAGTTCCGACAACTGAAGGGTAAACTAAACTCAACAAGCCTTAATCCCTACAACTTGAAAGACCTGTCAAGGTGGCTTCAAGACAAGGCTCAGCAGCAGCGAATCTCAACCAGACTAGTTCAGCGCAATCATCAAGAACAGTGGTAGAGCACCCGCAGAGAGAGGCAGACCCCCAGGTCCAGCATTACATCACCAGGTGCCCAAAGATCAAGGGAGAATTCAAGAGCAAGACAGGTGAGTGGATTAAAGAGGGTAAACAATGCTGGAGGAATGGCCGAACCCACTTGCCTGAAGAGTGTACCACGAAGAAGCCATGTCACGATTGTGGTGGGATACATTTACAGGTGCTTCATAGAGTGGCCCAGAAAGAATCCTCTGCTCCCACAATCCAAGTCTCCAATGGCAGCGTGTACCTCCCCATTCCAACCAAGTTGGTCGGGTTCTCCTGAAGGTGGTTCCAGTGCTCTTGAGAAATGGTCACTCAAGACTTTTGCAATTCTGGACGATGGAGCAGAGAGAACAGTGTTACTGCCTGAAGCTGCCCAACATCTCCAACTGTCAGGAGACCAGGAGACCCTTATCCTCCCTACTGTCAGTACTGACGTCACCCATCTCCAGGGCACAACAGTCAGCTTTTAGATAACTCCTCTCTCCAAGCCTAAAAAGAAGAACAAGTACGTGCTCCATGGTGCCTTCACTGCCACAGAGTACACCAAGGCACCAAAGGAAAACCAGCAGCGGTCCATACAAGACTAGGGTGGAACCTACAAGGCTTTGAGGGCCTCCCTACCAGTCACACACGACGCCAGTGCAACAGTGCCATCTAACTTCCGCTGTCATGCCCTTTTAGACCCGATACCGTCAAGTGGAGAAGCCAAGTTCACAGGTCCTTGATGACCCTAAAATGACTCACATTCTGCAGCTTTACTGACACAGACTTAAAGAATCATATCCCAGATGCTGCTCAGTATGTTTCTAAAGGCACAACAACCAGTTCCTCGGAGTAGCCGGCTCCGTAACCTACTTCCTGAGCTGGACCACACAACCGGTCTCCAGAGAATGCAGGGAAGACTCAGCCGAATTGTGGACAATAGTCTGGAGGAGTTATATTCAGTCACATTGGACTCATGCCGTTCAGCCACAAGGCTCCTTATCAAAGACTTTGATGACAAGATGCTGCATCCAGGATCTGAACAGGTCATGGCAGATATTCGCCGGCAGTATTGGATTTTACATGGAACAAAATCCAGATGTGCAGGTCTGGTCTAGTCCAAACTGTTCAGGTATCTGATGGTTGCCCCGGAGATGGGATCTCTATCTGCTTATTGTAACATGTTTGATTTTCTTTTTGTATGACTTCAGCGTCGTTGTTGTGTGTTTTGTGTATGAGGTGTATGTGTTATGTTGTTATTGTTGATAACGGTGGTATGTTGAAAATATTAAATACGATATTTGAAAAAAAACAGTAGAGAAGCAGACTGTACCACCCTGTCACGCCCTGACCTTAGTTATCTATGTTTTCTTTATTATTTTGGTTAGGTCAGGGTGTGACTAGGGTGGGTGTGCTAGTTTTGTCCTATCTAGGGTTTTTGTATATCTAGGGGGTTTTGTAGGTCTAGGTATATATATGTCTATGGTGGCCTGATATGGTTCCCAATCAGAGGAAGCTGTTTATCGTTGTCTCTGATTGGGGACCATATTTAGGTAGCCATTTTCCCTTGGATATTTGTGGGTTCTTGTCTATGTGTAGTTGCCTGTCAGCACTCAGTTGTATAGCTTCATGGTTCGTTTTGTTATTTTGTTCATTCTGTTTAGTGTTCATTCTTAGAATAAATAAGTATGTATGCATACCACGCTGCGCCTTGGTCTCCTCCTTTTGACGGCCGTGACACACAGCACATACCACGCTGCGCCTTGGTCTCCTCCTTTTGACGGCCGCGACACACAGCACATACCACGCTGCGCCTTGGTCTCCTCCTTTTGACGGCCGTGACACACAGCACATACCACGCTGCGCCTTGGTCTCCTCCTTTTGACGGCCGCGACACACAGCACATACCACGCTGCGCCTTGGTCTCCTCCTTTTGACGGCCGTGACACACAGCACATACCACGCTGCGCCTTGGTCTCCTCCTTTTGACGGCCACGACACACAGCACATACCACGCTGCGCCTTGGTCTCCTCCTTTTGACGGCCGCGACACACAGCACTTACCACGCTGCGCCTTGGTCTCCTCCTTTTGACGGCCGTGACACACAGCACATACCACGCTGCGCCTTGGTCTCCTCCTTTTGACGGCCGCGACACACAGCACATACCACGCTGCGCCTTGGTCTCCTCCTTTTGACGGCCACGACACACCCTCATTGTTGAAACCTCAAACTCAACTCTGACCTCGAAGCCAGTTTGACTGCATTTTTGCATTGTTCCCCTCTAATCAGGGATATTTAGACCAGCGACATCAGGTGTGTGCAATTCATTATCAGGTAGAACAGAAAACCAGCAGGCTCCGGACCTCGTAGAATTGGGTACCCATGCCCTATAAGCTAAATTGCACTTTTACTGTAGCTATACTGCAGCAAAATGATATCAGAAATCATGTTTTCTGCTAAATGGCATATATTATAATAATGATTAAATTGAAATAAATGGTTGAAACATTTATAAAGTAAATTCAAGTATATGCATGGTGGTTGAAAAGCTATGCACCAATGTACCCATAATGTCATGGCTAGCAGTACTTATTGTCCATAGTTCGAAAGAAAGTATTAAGCAGCTCTCAAGGTTCGCAACCCTTCAGGTCATTGCATGGTACAAGGAAATAGATGAATCAATTAGATTGGATTAGTCAATGCTTTGTCTTCCCTGGACACTTTCAGTCAGAGCCAGTCTGTGTGGAGTAGTCCAGCTCTTAGTTGGGCCTGAGGCTGGTCTGTCCCATTGGTAGCGCTCCCGACTCTTGACTATATACAGTACCCCCTGGTGACAGGGATTCAAGACCCACCATTGCTGCTCAACTGTGAATAATTGCCTGTCTAATAGTACTACAGGTACTTAGCTCACTGCAGGTATGCATTCAGAATAGTAACATGTTGCCTTAGCTCAGCTTCTCTGCAAATATGCAATAATTTAAAACAGTGAAAGGTGGCAAAATAAACACCCATGACCTGATGCTGTTTAATATTTGTCAGTAACTTCAAAAGCTTTATTTCTTGAGACGCTGGCTAAATTTGGCATAGTTCAGAGAAATGTGATTGACAACAGGAAAGTTCATTTACAACCATCAAATACGTTAGAGAACGGTCCACTAAGTGCCTGTAAATGAAACCTTCCTTTACAAACTGTAGCAAAGTCTTCAAGGGTTCATCAGTTTCAAACATACCGTAAACCAACATTAGGCTTTCACTAAATTGTCCTGGCATATGGAGCTAGTTTCCACGTTTTTAGAATGCTATTCACTACTACTGTGCTCCTGCCAAATGTCCACGTTGATGCATTCTGTATGTTACAGTAAGCAATACCATGTGTGTGGAGAGAACACGGTGAAGGAGAGGTACGATGAAGCAGCCAATAGTAGTAAAAGAGAAATAGAACAGGTCAAATCTAAGACTGGGTAACGCTTTACCATAAGTTGCTTTTTTCCCCGTGTGTATTTACACAGTAATGATTACAGTGAGCCTAGTTTGTTACACAGTGGTATTTTGTTATTACACCAGTGGAATAAGCCTAAACTGCTCAACCCCTTAAATATGCAATTTTAATTAGATTACTAAGTAGCTACCACAACATGTTAATACTATGACGCTATAACGACAGGATTAAGCTTGGAATTAAGTTTATGCTCCTCTTGCCTAACTGTAAACTGCTCAACTCCTTTATTAAGCAATAATAATGGGATTACTAAGTAGCTACCACAACATGTTAATACTATGACGCTTTAGCGACAGAATCGAGCTTGGTATGGAAACACAAGCCATACACTCTCAACGTCCAAGTGAAGTAAATCCAGCCCAACAGTACAGTTGAGACGGTTTCTAGGAGAGATCGTCCACTCTTTTTTTTTTGCCTGTTCCAAAGCTCCGGCCTTCATTCCGCCAACCAGACAGACATGGGAGTGGGTGAAAATATAAACTAGACCACCACTTTCAAGGCCTCTGGATTCTCTGCTTCCAGTAAGAGTACAAAGGAACACTCCCCATTCACTCAGAAATATAAAATATTAGAGGCTATATAGATTCCCCCCCCCCCATTTTCCATTAGTTTCCTAGACAGGCAATAGGTTTTCCTACATTTCCCAGAGGCCATACTAGCAGGATGAGGGAGTGTGTGAATGGGACCGCAAAGATGGATGATGCAATGATTTTCACAATATAAGATACAATACATTGATGTTGCTTTCCCAGGGTTGCAATTTGCTATCCTTTTTAATGTGTTCGCAGCCTCTTGAGTGTTTTCAGTGTGACTCAACTGGACTGTATGCATGTCTGAAACAGTTCTATAATGTATCTCAAATAACACTATAATTTTACAATTATGATGTGAGGAAAACTGAAAAAAAAATACTGGATTCAGGAAAAAAACAAATACTACGGAATGTGAATACCCATGCTGAGAGCAAAAGTCACCTGTCTTTACACTGTCCTCCCACAGCTGGACCAGTTGCCAACTAGATGTTTGGGTGTATTGTTTGACCTTTGACCCCACAAAGGTCCTCAGGAATCAGAATGTCTTGAACGCATTATGATAGTTTAGGGTTATTTGACTAGTGTATCACTTTCAGAAAAACTAATCAAGTAGATAAAAACATCAAGAAATTGTTTTCAAGAGAGTCGGCCAGTGTTACTAAAGGTTTTCAAGAGAGTCGGCCGGTGTTACTAAAGGTTTTCAAGAGAGTCGGCCGGTGTTACTAAAGGTTTTCAAGAGAGTCGGCCGGTGTTACTAGCGGTTTTCAAGAGAGTCGGCCGGTGTTACTAAAGGTTTTCAAGAGAGTCGGCCGGTGTTACTAAAGGTTTTCAAGAGAGTCGGCCGGTGTTACTAAAGGTTTTCAAGAGAGTCGACCGGTGTTACTAAAGGTTTTCAAGAGAGTCGGCCGGTGTTACTAAAGGTTTTCAAGTTTGCTTATCTGGTATAGTCATTGTAGATTCCTAGCAACTCCCATACATTTTGTTTAATGTTTTATTTATTTAACCTTTATTTATTTAACTAGGCAAGTCTGTCACGTTCTGACCTTTATTTCCTTTGTTTTGTCTTTATTTAGTATGGTCAGGGCGTGAGTTGGGGTGGGCTGTCTATGTGTGTTTTCCTATGTTGGGGTTTTGTGTTCGGCCTGGTATGATTCTCAATCAGAGGCAGCTGTCGATCGTTGTCCCTGATTGAGAATCATACTTAGTCAGCCTGGGTTTCACTTTTGGTTTGTGGGTGTTTGTTGCCGTGTCAGTGTTTGTTTCGCCACACGGTACTGTTTCGTTCGTTATTCTTCGTTTATTGTTTTGTTCCAGTGTTCCGTGTTGCTTATTAAAAAGACATGAACACTTACCACGCTGCGCTTTGGTCCTACTCTCTTTCTCCTAACGACGAGCATTACAGAAACACCCACCAACCAAGGACCAAGCAGCGTGGTAACAGGCAGCGGCAGCAGGAGCAGCGCAAGAAGGAGGAATGGACATGGGAAGACGTTTTGGACGGCAAGGGTTGCTACACATGGGAAAAGATCTTGGCTGGAAAGGATCGCCTCCCATGGGAACAGGTGGAGGCAGCTAGGAGAGCAGAGGCAGCCGGAGAGAGGAGCCAGCGATGTGAGGAGGCAGCACGGCAGCGCGACAGGTACAAGAGGCAGCCCCAATTTTTTTTTTGGGGGGTGGCACACGGGGAGTGTGGCTAAGCCAGGTAGCAGACCTGAGCTCACTCCTCGTGCTTATTATAAGCAGCGCGTTACTGGTCAGGCACCGTGTTATGCGGTTAAGCGCACGGTGTCGCCAGTACAGGCCCATAGCCCGGTGAGCTATAGGGCAGCCCCCCGAAAGTGTCATGCGAGTGTGGGCATCCAGCCAGGGCGTATTGTGCCTGCTCAGCGTGTCTGGTCTCAGGTACGCCGTTTCGGTCCAGGGTATCCTGCGCCGGCTCTGCGTGCTGTGTCTCCGGGGCGCTGGGAGGGTGCAGTGTGTCCTATGCCTGCGCTCCGCTCGTACCGGGCAAATGTGGGAGTGGAGCCTAAGGGAGAGGTGCGCGTAGTAGGCACTAGATCTCCAGTGCTCACCCACAGCCCGGTTCAACCTGTGCCTGCACTCTGGAGGGTCCGGGCTAGAGTAGTTATCCAGCCTGGGGGAGTGGTGCCAAGACTGCGCACCAGAGCTCCAGTGCTCCCCCACAGCCCGGTCCTTCAGGTGCCTCCTCCTACCAAGCCTCCTGTAGGTCTCCCCAGCCTGGTGGGTCCTGTGGCAGCCCCACGTACCAGGCTGTCTCTCCGTCTCCTCCCTACAGGTATGCCCGTCTGCCCAGCTCCGCCTGCGCTGCCCGTCTGCCCAGCGCCATCTGAGCTGCCCGTCTGCCCAGCGCCGTTTGAGCCGCCCGTCTGCCCAGAGCCGCCAGAGCCGCCAGCCAGCCAGGAGCCGCCAGAGCCGCCAGCCAGCCAGGAGCCACCAGAGCCGCCAGCCAGCCAGGAGCCGCCAGAGCCGCCAGCCAGCCAGGATCCGCCAGAGCGCCAGCCAGCCAGGATCCGCCAGAGCCGCCAGCCAGCCAGGAGCCGCCAGAGCCGCCAGCCAGCCAGGATCCGCCAGAGCCGTCAGTCAGCCAGGCGATGCCAAAATCGCCCTTCACTCTGGAGCTGCCGGAGTCTCCCGCCTGTCCGGCGCTGCCGGAGGCGTCCTTCACTCCAGCGCTGCCGGAGTCTCCCGCCTGTCCGCTGCCGGAATTCCCCGTTCATTCGGGACCCATGTCTAGGGTCCCCAGTCCAAGGTCGGTGGCGAGGGTCGCCGCTTTTTAAGAGGCCACGGAGGCGGGCGAAGAGGCGCACTAAAACTATGGTGAAGTGGGGTCCACGTCCCGCGCCAGAGCCGCCACCGCGGACAGACGCCCACCCAGACCCTCCCCTATAGGTTCAGGTTTTGCGGCCGGAGTCTGCACCTTTGGGGGGGGGGGGGGGGGGTACTGTCACGTTCTGACCTTTATTTCCTTTGTTTTGTCTTTATTTAGTATGGTCAGGGCGTGAGTTGGGGTGGGCTGTCTATGTGTGTTTTTCTGTTGGGGTTTTGTGTTCGGCCTGGTATGATTCTCAATCAGAGGCAGCTGTCAATCGTTGTCCCTGATTGAGAATCATACTTAGGCAGCCTGGGTTTCACTTTTGGTTTGTGGGTGTTTGTTGCCGTGTCAGTGTTTGTTTCGCCACACGGTACTGTTTCGTTCGTTATTCTTCGTTTATTGTTTTGTTCCAGTGTTCCGTGTTGCTTATTAAAAAGACATGAACACTTACCACACTGCGCTTTGGTCCTCCTCTCTTTCTCCTAACGACGAGCGTTACAAAGTCAGTTAAGAACAAATTCTTATTTACAATGACGGCCTTACATGACCACAACAACAATGTTTTCAGTTCATGGTGCTCTTTTTTTATTTTATAGCTAAGAGTCCTATAAGGGTCAATAAAGGGGGACTCATTAGGGTGTCATGTCCAACCATATGTGTCTCTGGCCAAATATTCCCAGTGTTTCATAAAAACAGCTTAGTTTGTGGTGCATGCCCAAAAACCAACTGGTTATACTCATACTGTACCAGGACCTCTCCTGGTCATACCACTGGTTATACTCATACCAGGACCTCTCCTGGTCATACCACTGGTTATACTGATACCGGGACCTCTCCTGGTCATACCACTGGTTGTACTCATACCAGGACCTCTCCTGGTCATACCACTGGTTATACTCATGCCAGGACCTCTCCTGGTCATACCACTGGTTGTACTCATACCAGGACCTCTCCTGGTCATACCACTGGTTATACTCATACCAGGACCTCTCCTGGTCATACCACTGGTTATACTCATACCAGGACCTCTCCTGGTCATACCACTGGTTATACTCATACCAGGACCTCTCCTGGTCATACCACTGGTTATACTCATACCAGGACCTCTCCTGGTCATACCACTGGTTATACTGATACCGGGACCTCTCCTGGTCATACCACTGGTTATACTCAGACCAGGACCTATATATCAGGCGGTGTGAAAGGAAGCCCGAAATATCATTAACGATTCCAACCACCCAAGCCATAGACTGTTCGCTCTGCTTCCTCACAACCAGCGGTACCGGTGCGTCAAGTCTGACACAAACAGGCTCCTGAACAGCTTCTATCCCCATGCCATAAGACTGCTAAATGCCTAACTAAATAGCTAACAAAATGGCTACCAGGACTATCTGAGTTGACCTTTGTATTCTATTCTTATTTTTTTCTATGCACACTCACAGGGCCCTACACACTACACACACTGATACTCCAACACACATACAAACACTCACTCCATCATTTGCTCACAGACACATAATATGCACATACATTTATACTGACTCTACACACACCCACTCACATACAATCATTATATATACGCTGCTGCTACTCATTTTATCATACAGTACATCCTGATGCCTAGTCGCCTTACCCATATATGTATCTACCTCTATCGATCCAGTATCCCTCCACATTGTACTATCGTGTTCTTCTTAATTCTCAATGTTAAATCTTGTGTGTTTTTGTTCTACCTTGTTATTTTTAGTACTACATTGATATTGATTACTGCATTTTTGGGTTTTGAGCTTGTAAGAAAGGCAGTTCACTGTACTTGTGCATGTGACATTAAAACTTGATACTTGGTACGTGTGGCTACTTTCCAACATATGCACTGTGATTATATGGCCAGAAATGCATTTACTGTATGTCTAGATGCAGGACAACCTAAAGATTTACCAGACCCTTTAAAATGGATATATCCATTTTGAAGCGGCTGCACTGTTGTGAACTCCCAATGTAAACAATGTTCAAGTACTGAATTAAAGACGAGTTCGCCTAAAGCAGACCGATTGGTTAGTGTGAGTACTCGGAAAACAGACAATTGCTAGCGAAAAGATAATGACAGAGAGCCAATGGTGTGATGCTCAAGAAAATAGGACTTGTTGCCTTCTCTCTGAAAACTTTTTCTAATCTTCAAGGTCTGATTTTTACAAGAAATACATCTGATATGTGTGACGTGTAAGCCTACATTCTTCTGATTAGTATAAGCCCATGACTGAATTCAAATTCAAATTTGTTTCGTACTGTGTAAGTATTGTTTTGTAGAGTAAATGTGCTTTCCTGCTCTCCACAAACAAGGTTGTTTTTCCACATTCTTTAAATCTTTTTATAGGCTTTGATTCAATAAAGTTGTGTACGACCAACAGTCCCTTTATTAATCTATTTACAGTTAGGTTCACTCAGCGTGCTCGGATCAATGCAAACGCCCATGTACACAGAATTTGAACAAAATAATGACTTGTACACATTTACACATTGTAAAATGTTCTTAATGACCAACAGATGCCAGTGATTTCTTATATGGTAATTTATGAGTGCTTGTCAAATGGTCAACTTGTGAAGGATGTTTTCTTTTGTCTTGTATTTTATTAGGATCCCCATTAGCTGTTGCGAAAGCAACATGACATAATACATTAATTTAAAACAAAAGGACAATTTAGGTTGACACATTGTGCTCTCTCTGATCTAACCAAAACTCCATGAGCATCGTTTTGTATTGAAAGTAATAACTTGTACACAGTGTCAAGTCATGCAGTTCTTAACGAACAACATACAGGGCCTACAGAAAGTCTACATCCCCTTGAACTGTTTTCACATTTTGTTGCGTTACAAAGTGGGATTCAAATAGATTTAATTGTCATTTTTTTGTCATTGATCTACACAAAATACTCCGTAATGTCAAAGTGAAAAGAAATTCTACACATTTTTACAAATTAATACAATTAAATAAATGAATAGTTGTTGTGTAAGTATTCAACCCCTTTGTTTAGGCAAGCCTAAATTAGTTCAGAAGTTACATTTAGCTTAACAAATCACATAAGTTATATGGACTCACTCTGTGTGAACTAATAGGGGTTGACATGATTTTTGAATGAATACCCTTTCTTCTGTCCCCCATACATACAACATCTGTAAGGTCCCCCAGTCAAGTATTGCATTTCAAGCACTGATTCAACTACAAAGCCCTTGACAGAGCTTAAGGCATTTTGAAAAGAAAACTGGGCAAATATTGCACAACACAGGTGTGCAAAGCTCTTATGAGACTTACCCAAGAAGACTCCAAAGGTGTTTCTAACTTGTATTGACTCAGGGGGGTGTATACTTATCTAATCAAGGTACTGCATATTAATGTTTTATTTTTTCATTAATATAAAACATTTTTTGTTGCATTTTTCTTCTACTTTGACATTACATAGTATTTTGTGTGGATAGTTGACAAAAAAAAAGACAAATCCCTTTTAATCCCACTTTGTAACGCAACAAAATGTTAAGGAAAAAGGGGTGTAGACTTTCTATAGGAGCTTTAGGCCAGAGATTTCTCCACCAGTGTATGTGGTAATATATGCAGGTGTGTCAAATGGTCAACTTGTGCTTCAGGAGAATTTTCCTCCTCCATGTTAGGCTGTGAGCTTCAATGCTCTCCGAGGAGCTATCAGTCCAGGAGAATCTATCATCCGCTGATGTGTGCTAACCTTGCTACCTCCTTTATAAGCTGAATCATTCATTTGTTGTCTTGAAACCTCAAATTAATTTATGACATGAGACGGACCACAGACATGTCTTTGTTTGATGGAAACCTGAATTTCTCCTAACTTTCTCCCTTGCTCAAAATTCTCTCTCTCCCCTTACCTCTACAGTATGTGATTTAAATCCTCATTCGTTCTCATTCGGACCTACCAAACAACAAGATATTTGGGTATAACTTATGAGGGCTGTGAAAAACAGATGTAGTAGACAGTACTAATCAATGCGTATGGGCAGATACTAGCGTGTGAAGGGTTTGGGAGGCGGTAAGAGATAATAGTGTGAATGTAAATCACTGAAACTGTTGGAGCAAAGCCAGATAACATTGTGCCTCTAGTGAAGTGGAACGTTTCTATTCCACTGGGTGCATGCCAAAAGCCCTGCGTCTATGACACAGTGTGTATCCCAAATGCACCCTATTTATCATTTAGTGCAGTACTTTTTTTTTTACCAGAGCTCTATTGGCCCTGGTCAAAAGTAGTGCACTACAAAAGGAATAGGGTGCCATTTCAGATGCATACCATTTGTGCTGGATGGGTTAGCATTGATTTACAATTGCCCCGAAGTCTAATGTCTTTAAGGTGATGGTAACACAGCTCGTAATCTACGTATCTTGACACAAGGAGAGATAGTGGAAAAAGTTGCAGCTGGGTTTAAAGACCCAGTGGAGTCAAAATTCATTTTTTTCCTGTGTTCTATATCCTATTGTACAACAGTTGATGAAACTAACACTGTAAAAGTGTGAAAAAAATGTGTCAGTATTATTTCCTGATAGTTTATGGTTGAAAATAGAATATACACAGGACCTTGTCCTTTGCATGGGCGGGAGGGGCGAGAGTTTCAGTTTTCCATGGTGACGTCACCATGCGGTACATTGGTTAATAACAAAGAGTTCCAAACCTGTCTGCCAATAACAGCTGGTTTTCGATGTCCCCTTCCCCATTCAGACCTCTCCCAGACAGTCCTAGCAACATTCTTGCTTGAGAAATAGTTTTTTGGTACTTTTTAAGGTACTTAATTGTAACCCAGAAGTGATTTGATATTAATACTTATGTATGATCTTAATTGGAGCCAGTTTTCTACAGCAGGAAAATGATCCTGCTGCAACAGAAAATGTGGAAATGTGGATTTTTTGTAGGGGTTGATAAATGTTTTGTTAACAGCAAATTAAGTCTAAAATGGAAATTACAAACTATAGAAACCTGTTTAAACCTCGAATAAACTACAAGTTAGCATTTCCTGCTTAGCAGGAATATTCTCAGCAACCAAAAATATGCCTAGTTAAATAAAGGTTAAAAAAAAGAAGAAAAAATAGTGTGAGTGACCTTACTGGTTTAATGGGATGCTATGTGTAGCTTATAACACGCACATTCAACCCTTGGATTACTCCTGTGCCCGCAATATACTTGTAACGGCTGTCATCCTCTTCTTCCTCTGAAGAGGTGTAGCAAGGATCGGACCAATACGCAGCGTGGTAGGTGTCCATGTTTTAATAGGGAAAACTGAACATGAACACAAATACACAAACAATAACCGTGAACAAACCGAAACAGTCCCGTGTGGCACAAACACTGACACAGGAAACAATCACCCACAAAATACCCAAAGAACATGGCTGCCTAAATATGGTTCCCAATCAGAGACAACGATAAACACCTGCCTCTAATTGAGAACCAATCTAGGCAACCATAGACTTACATAAACACCTAGAATGAACACAACCCCATAAATCTACAAAAAAAACCTGGACAGTACAAACACCCTAGACGAGACAAAAACACACAAACCACCCTCGTCACACCCTGACCTAACCAAAATAATAAAGAGAACAAAGATAACTAAGGCCAGGGCGTGACAACACTGGGTCAAGGGTTACTTCCATTTGTATGTTGGTGTTCATCATTCACTCTGTTACATCCAAGACTGTAGACTAGATGTGGGTAAAATAAGAACATGCAAATCTTGGAGATCTGGTGCATTCCAAAAAATGTAGTTAAAGAAAATGACATTAGCGACATTAATGACATATTCCGTCACATTGGAATCCCCCTCCTCCCACCGGCTTAAACTTTTAGAGCTTAATTATTGCCAGCTACATTTGGAAATCCCCACATTTTACTAGCTCGTTCCGTATAATACCCGAGTTCTTCCTTTTGGTGAACAGTGGAGTTTTGTCCTCCGCCCAAATCTAATAGGATCACTTACAGACAATTGAAGCCATGCCAGGAGCATCATGACTCGTTTAAGGAAGACATTCCAGCTGCCAACCTCCAGGCCAGAGGGCAGTAATTCAATATGATGTACTTTTGGGCACAGTAAAGCTGGATAAAGGTGCTTAACATAGCCCAAGAGGTACAGTAGTTAAGGCAACAGCAGCCCAATGTTTTAAGTGTTGTTCTACTGCCGTGTAAATATGTTGTTCACCTGCATTCGATGGCAGGTTATCTTCCTCATTGTGGTTTTAGAGACATGTGTAATACGGTTTATGTATGAACTCCTATTTGAATATTTATGAAATGCACATTCTTATAATTGGCAACACGTTTCTTTTTCTTTTGAGTCCAGACCTACTGTATTCGCTGCACTAAACGGATGTGGGTGGAGCAATACCTACTTATGGGTGCAAATAAAAAACACTCACAAAAGCTCAGACGAATGCCAAGAGGCTGACACATACATTTTTAATAAAGTAAGTGATACTAGTAAGAGTAGTGTGTAGGTTTCTCTGTTCTTAGAAGTGGTCCCATGTGTACTGTACATAACAATAAGGTGGAAATGGTAACTTATGACATGCTCTGAATTATTGATTTAATGTATGGTATGTAACAATTGTTTGCCTGCTGCCATCCCGGAAATAGGTATTTTATATGAGATATATTTCAATGTAACATATTGAAATAGCTTGATTCAATCTAATATTCATGATGAACTTTCTCTAATACCTCATGTTCCGAACTCTATTTTCATATTGTGGCAGGAGGTTCTTCACTTAATGAACCTATGCATCTGTCGACAGGGCACAATCCTGTACATCTATTTCTGATTAGGATGGCTATAATCCTGTTAGATTTGTGCCAGCACTGCTGCTAGGCTGGACAACCAGGCACCACCATGAAGTGGAGGTGGCAGTGCTGGGAGCGAGGCTAAGAAACACACTAGCTACGTAAATCAAGGCAAATTGTCTAATCTGTATAAGCATTGTAGAGAAAAGCTGAGAGAACTAAGAGAAGACTGAATCCTAAAATGCACGTAACTCTAATGTTTGCACCATTTTCCCCCAATGTCCTGCATAATATACACAAAAGTCAGATACAACACAATATATTCCTAAATTGTCCAATGTAGCCATTTTTACCTTAATATCAAATCACTTCTGGGTAACAATTAAGTACCTTACTGCGATTGTTTTCAATTAAAATGGTCAAAAATAAACAAAAATATGCTAGGACTGTCTGGGAGTGGTCTGAGAGAGGGGCCTAATTGAAGGAGCCTAATGGGGGGATGTGTAACCTGAAAATTAGCTGTAATTGGCAGAGAGCAGACTCACTTTTTTACTGGTCTATTAACTTATACCAGGCGGTCCAAAAACACCAGCCAGCCAAACAAGCTGAAATTTCAGGCGGCCTTTTCAAACGGCTACTGCACTAAAAGTGCATTATCATAATTTTCACAATTTCACAGTATTATTCCAACCTCATAGTGTGGAAATATATATAAAACACAGCAAAATCATGTTTTTGACATGACTGCTCCTTTAAGCAATGAATTGGCAATGTAAGACCTCACACTTCATCCCTTTGCCAAGCATGCATTGCAAAATCAGTGTGTATGCTTTTATGACAAAACCAATTAAGCAATATTTATCGGCGACCTGGATAGATTGTACAAGGGTGTGCACTTGATTGCATGTTCATTGATATTTTTAGCCAGTTTATTCATTGTAAAAGGATTAAGTAAGATATAATAATTGGGTCGCTTATAAGAAATCCCGCTACGATGATCCATTCAACAGGCAAAGTGTCAATAGAGGACTAAGATCGAATCTTATTAAGCTGGCTCTGACACTCGACGGATGTGGCAGGACTTGCAAACTATCACGGATTACAAAGGGAAACCCAGCTGTGAGCTGTCCAGCAATCCGAGCCTACCAGACGAGCTTAATGACTTCAATGCTCGCTTCAAGCATGAGACCACCAGCTGTTCCGGATGACACAAGACAGCGGGGCCAGACGGAATACCAGGACGCATACTCAGAGCATGCGCTGAACAGCTGGCAAGTGTCTTCACTGACATTTTTAACCTATCCCTGACTCGGACTGTAATACCGACTTGTTTCAAGCAGACCACCATAGTCCCTGTGCCCAAGAACGCCAAGGTAACCTGTGGCCGCACATGATTCCAACACCATTATCAAGTTGCCGACAATACAACGTTGGTAGGAGTGAGCACCGATGACGATGTGGCAGCTAATATAGAGGAGGTCAGAGACCTGGTAGTGTGGTGCCAGTCAACCAACCTCTCCCTCAATGTCAGAAAGACAAAGGAGCTGATCGTGGACTACAGGCAATGGAGAGGCAAGCACGCCCACATCCGCATCGATGGGGCTTTAGTGGAGCGGGTTGAGTACTTCAAGTTCCTCAGTGTCCACATCACTAAGGAATTAACATGGTCCACACACCCACACAGTTGTGAACAGCGCCTCTTCCCCCGCAGGAGGCTGAACAGATTTGGTATGGGTCCTCAGATCCTCAAAGAGTTTTACAGCTGCACCATTGAAAGCATATTGACTGGCTGCATCATCGCTTGGCGCTGAGGCCGAGCTCCCTGCCTTTCAGGACCTCTATACAAAATTGTCAAAGACTCCAGCCACCCAAGCCATATACTGTTCTCTCTGCTACCGCACAGTAAGCGGTACCAGTGCACTAAGTCTGGAACCAACAGGACCCTGAACAGCTTCTAACCCCAAGCCATAAGACTGCTAAACAAGACTGCTAAATAGCTAATCAAATGGCTACCCGGACTACCTGCACTGACCTTTTTGTGCACTACCTCCAGGAGTTTCTTACCGGTACTGGACACCCAAGTGCACGCAAGCATTTTATTTATACTACAACATTTACAGGGTAGTCTACTCTGCTGACATGGACAAACAGATCAATAAAAACAATGTTGTCTGATCCATTTAATTGGGCTACAAAAAGGCGAGACATAATGGTGAAATAGCCAATCGTTTTACCGGTACTGCGTTCCCCCGCTATTTATTTTGATGGGAGGCCATACCTGACCGTACAGCCTTACTTTCACCCCTGACTAACTCTCTTGCACTGACTCTATGCACACACACTGGACTCTACCCACACACTCATACATACTTACACGGACACCCCAACACACACATGCACACACACAACATACATGCACACACACACACACACACACTTTCACACTCACCACACATGCTGCTACTGTCTACTGTCTATCCTGTTGCCTAGTGACTTTACCCCTACTATATGTACAGTACATAGCTAACTCAATTACCTAATATCACTGCACATCGACTCATACTGGTGTTCCCTGTATACAGCCATGTTATTTGTACTCGTTATTGCTATTCGTTATAGACTCGTGTCACTCTTTCTATTTTAATTTTATCTTTAACTCTGCATTGTTGGAACAGCCTATAAGTAAGCATTTCATTTTTAGTCTACACCTATTGTTAACAAAGCATGTGACAAATAAAATGTGATTTGATTTGATTTGGTAATTGCATTTTGTAAGATCATTTGTTCCATATCTTCAACGCACACATGCACACACACACATTTTTAAAAAATGTGTATTTTATTTTATTTATTTCACCTTTATTTAACCAGGTAGGCTAGTTGAGAACAAGTTCTCATTTACAACTGCGAGCTGGCCAAGAATAAAGCAAAGCAGTGCGACACAAACAACAACACAGAGTTACACATGGAACAAACAAGCGAACAGTCAATAACACAATAGAAAAAAAGAAAGTCTATACAGTGTGTGCAGATGGCGTGAGGAGGTAAGGCAATAAATAGGCCATAGTAGCAAAGTAATTACAATTTAGCATTTTTTTATTGATACCCAATGGTAGAAAGGAACCCCACAAGTGCCAGTAAAAGAATGGAACAGCCTACAAGAACCTGACAATGTATGGTAGATTGTGTGAAGGCTAGAGACCTGTGGGGTTTAAGTCCTGCATATAGCTCAGTTCACAAGAATAATGTAATGAGGAAAGCATGCAGTCAGAAAGATGTTTTGTAATTTTAATGACACTATATATGCAAAGTATGTGGACACCCCTTCAAATGAGTGGGTTCCACTATTTCAACCACACCCATTGCTGACAGGTGTATAAAAGGTGTATACATTCGAGCACATAGCCATGCAATCTCCATAGACAAACATTGGCAGTAGAATGACCTTACTGAAGAGCTCAGTGACTTTCAATGTGGCACCGTCACAGGATTCCACCTTTCCAACAAGTCAGTTCGTAAAATTTCTGCCCTGCTAGAGCTGCTCCGGTCAACTGTAAGTGCTGTTATTGTGAAGTGAAAAGTCTAGGAGCAACAACGGCTCAGCCATGAAGTGGTAGGTGTAGCGCATAAAAATTGTCTATCCTCGGTTACAACATTGACTATCAAGTTCCAAACTGCCTCTGGATGCAATGTCAGCACAAGAACTGTTCGTCGGGCACATCATGAAAGGGGTATCCATGTCTGAGCAGCCGCACACAAGCCTAAGATCACCATGCGCAATGCCAAGCGTCGGCTGGTGTGGTGTAACGCTCCGCTGGCCATTGGACTCTGGAGCAGTAGAAACGCGTTCTCTGAAATTATGAATCACGCTTCACCATCTGGCAGTCCGACCGGCGAATCTGGGCTTGGCGGATGTCAGGAAAACGCTACCTGCACGAATGCATAGTGCCAGCTGTAAAGTTTGCTTGAGGAGGAATAATGGTCTGAGTTTGTTTTTCATGGTTCAGGCTCCTTAGTTCCAGAGAAGGGAAATCTTAACGCTACAGCCTTCAATGACATATCAGATAATTCTGTGCTTCCAACTTTGTGGCGACAGTTTGGGGAAAGCCAATACAACGAGGTCAATCCAAATATTGTTTGTTGAGATCAGTGTGGAATAACTTGACTGGCCTGCACAGAGCCCTGACCTCAACCCCATCAAACACTTTTGGGATGAATTGGAACGCAGACTGCGAGCCAGGCCTAATCGCCCAACATCAGTGCCTTTTCTCACTCATGCTCTTGTGGCTGAATGGAAGCAAGTCCCCCCAGCAATGTTCCAACATCTAGCGGAAAGCCTTCCCAGAAGAGTGGAGGCTGTTATAGCAGCAAAGGGGTACCAACGACCATGTGTCCACATACTCTTGGTCATGTAGTGTATCTGTAGGCCCCCGTCTCTCAGGAAATTAGCCTCTGCATGTACAGGTTAATTTACAGTAATAGATCCTGCTCCCTGCTGGCTGCATTTCCTCCCTTACTGGTTCCTATTAGCTTAAAAAATGCAAAAACTACAGGAGTAGGTCATAAAGCCTCAGGAAGCAGTAGCTTCTTTAGGAAAGGCAAAACATGACTGAGGAATGTGTGCGCTGTAGGCCAAAAAAAGACAAGTCTACTGATTGCAAACCTTGAGTCGCTAACTTCTCAGGTTGCAGGATGAATCATGTATCTTTTTTGCGGGGTCCAGTGACGTCAACTGCAAACTTCAAGGATCCACATTGAATTTAGAAATTTGACACAGCCGCCCTCAACAGCCACATCCAATTTGTGGATTTACCTACCCAAGATTTTACCTACCTACTTGGGTCTGTCAGAAACCCCTAAATGTTTTTGTTGCTGTTGTTTTATGCGGTCAATGTCAAGAGTAGATATCAGATGCCAGTGCTAGTAGGGCCTGCCTTTTGGGATGTTTGATTAGCTCTATTGATATAATTATTGTGACCTGACTAACTTTGCTTTGTTACATATCTTCACGTTATGCCCTATGAATCAACTTTAGTTTAGTTTAGCCTTGTGATACTGGAGGCCTATGCAGGCACAAAATCAGACGAGTCAAGAGACTTTCTAAAAATACAATTGTGCATTTGTCTTGAGACAGAGATGAAAGGTTTTGCAGACTCTCGGATGTCACACTAGATTTTGGGATCAGGGACAAAATATTCCATTGCATCCAAGAGCGCTTGTTTGATAAGTAACCTTGCCTAAGAACTGAAGACGTGCGCTAACGCAAACGCAAGCCTATTCATACAGGAGAGCCAAATTCAAATAAGCATTGGCACAATAAGCATTGACACAATACGTTCCATTATTCGTTGAATGTGATTCCCTTTTCCTTTGAAGATGAATGGTTTGGTCCATGGTCCATTTTCACCAACAATAAGGCAAAGTATATCGAATGCATATGTTTTGGATACTGGAGACTGTGACAGAAACCAACTGATCTGTCATCAAAAAGCCCCTCACCCTGTCAAACTGCAGTCAAGCATCATGTCACCAGAATCAGACCCTCAATATTTATTGGAAAGGAGCATCAAGATCACCGTGCCCTTCACCACCCTGTGAATTTCATCATCATTTATTTCATCTGTATCCTAATAAACTATGTGGTTTCCCAAATCATAGTGGGAGGAGCAAACACCATATCATCATGTGACTCCATTTTTACTTGGATATGATGGTTATTATATCAATATTTGTGCATGATGTCGCTTCTACCGCCATTTCTTGCATAATTAATTTTACTGGCACAAAAATATTTTTTGCCATTTATACAATTTTACCAAAACTTCTTGTTTCCATTACAGCTGTCATTAGTTTTTTGAATATGGTATGACTTTACTCGTATAAAAACTGTGAATGAAAACGTGGATTATGTCTTCATTATAAGCTAATATAGTTTTGATAAATCTGTACAGTATGTATGATTACTGCATCATAATGCAATATATCAGCACAGATATCCTATTTAATCATAATTCATGTAAAAATCATGGCATGATTCTATATGTGATTCTATCCCTATCAGTTTTAAATAAAGCGAGCTTATTCCTATGGTTTACGACTGAACTGCTGACAAGGTAGGCCCACTGAATGATGTGTGTCTTGATAAATCCCTGCTTTTCATCCTCCTAACTGTTCCTAAAACCTAATACATTTAGCTAGGCTCATAGGCCCCAAGCAGAGTTGATGGTGCTAGTAGATAAATCCTTTTAAATCCAACCTTCTTCGTGCAGCTTAGAAAACATGGAAAGCATGAAAGAAAGTCTTAAATACCTGTGAAGATTGAGGGATGTGACCTGAATGGGCTACATGTTGTAACAAATACTGAAATCAACTCATTCATAATTTTCAATGATATTAAACAAGAGGCACTTTTCTTTTCTACACATCCAATATTTTGTGACGTCTCATGTAAAAACAGAGATTTGTGAAGAACACTTGTCATGACATAAAGCCAACTCAGTGGCTTTGTGGTTAGAGTGTCTGCCCTGTGATTAGAAGGTTGGGAGTTTGATCCATAGCCAAGTCATACTAAAGACTGTAAAAATGGGTCCTAATATGTCTCTTCCTGGCACTCAGCAAAAGGAGATGGATTGGGGGTGTACTTGAACATCATGCTACAGTTGTGTCAAGTTGGCAAGATATCCTTTGGGTGGTGGACCATTCTTGATTTGAAATAGGCTCTGGCTTGTACAATGCTATTTACTTACTTTACTTGTCATAACATAAGGAATATATAGTATATCAAGTTTATTGATGACACATGTATTAGTTAACCAATCCCCTTCCATCTTGTTAGGCTCAGTTCAAAAACATATACAAAGGTAATTTGGAAGAGTAAAGTAAAACGGTATAAGAACTCAGCTGTACAAAATAAGCTGCAATGATAAAATCCACAATGGAATGTTTAGAGCAGTGTTTATTATGGCTGGATTCAACCCTTAGATCCACGTTAAAATGTACATTTCATTTATGATTGAGCTGACATATGCAGCGTTTACCATGAATGCAGTCTGTGCGAACGTGGAAACATTGCATTTGTATTTCGAGCTATAACGCGGATCTTCCGCAATACTTCTGCGATACGGATTGAATCCCGTCCTTAATCCTGGTCCTGGGGACCCAAAGAGGTGCACATTTTTGTTTTTACCTTAGCACTACCCACCTGATTCAAATCATCAAAGCTTGATGATGATGATGATGGATGGATACTTGTGATGATGATCAAAGTTGGATGATGATAATGGATACATCTGTCTTCAAGTCACGTAAAGGGCTCAGATTGGTGCACCTAAAATGTGCCGAGTATTAATGTCGAACATTGACTTGACATTTGGGTAGAGGATACAAATCCTGAAATCTTGGTATTGTTAGAAACTTGTCTAAATTATTTGATCGCTGATAATGACAGCTAAATTCTTATAATGTATTTACATGTTATAAGATAAAAAGTGGGTGGAGTGTCCATCTACACTAATTGTACAAAACAAGCTCTTTCCATGACGTAGACTGACCAGGTGAATCCAGGTGAAAGCTATGATCCCTTATTCATGTAACCTGTTAAATCCACTTCAATCAGTATAGATGAAGTGAAGGAGACAGGTTAAAGAAGGATTTCTAAGCCTTGGGGCAGTTGAGGCATGGATCGTGTACGTGTGCCATTCAGAGGGTGAATGAGCAAGACAAAAGATTTAAGTGCCTTTGAACAGGGTATGGTAGTAGGTGCCAGGCGCACCAGTTTGAGTGTGTCAAGAACTGCAACGTTTCTGGATTTTTCATGCTCAACAGTTTCTCGTGTGAATCAACAATGGTCCACCACCCAAAGGACATCAAGCCAACTTGACACAACTGAGGGAAGCATTGGAGTCAACATGGGCCAGCATGCCTCTGGAACGCTATCGACACTTTGTAGAGTCCATGCCCAACAAATTGAGGCTGTTCTTGGAGCAACAGGGCGTGCAACTCAATAGTAGGAAGATGTTCCTAATGTTTTGTACACTCAGTGTGTTTTATATAATGTTGAGAAAACATCCCGTTAAAGAGGACTGAACTGGCTGATTTAGCCTCGGTTTCAATTATCCTCAATGAGAAATGCGACTGAACGAGATTTGGGACAGTATTTTCTTTTAATTTTCTCATTAAATGCTTTCAATATTTGTATACGAAATCTTACAATCTATAGTTGGTTTGATGTTTTAATATTGTCCCATGTACATTGTGTAATTTACTGATCGTCCCTAACTAGCCCCATAGGGATATCCAAAGTCAAACCAAATTTACCACGGGCATTACGATCGGGTTGCTTGCAGCTGTGCTCCGAAATCATATCAAAGTTTATTGGTGGCGTACCCAGTTTAGCAGGTGTTATAGTGGGTGCAGCGAAATGCTTATGTTACTAGCTCCTAACAATGCAGTAGAATGTCAAACAAGTACACAAATAATTAAAACGTTAAAAAATATATAATAATACCAAAGAAACAAGAAATCAAGAACGGTGGAACGAATCCAATTAACAACCCAAATAACACTGTAGCAGTTGTCAAAATGCAATCTACACATATGTACACCGGGAGAATTTACACAAGATATACAAAGAATGATAGGTACAGCTACAGTATGTCAAGAATCCAGTATATAAATAAATATGCAGTGTGTATAAACAGTGTAACTAAAATACAATGTACAGTAGTAGAAATATTAGAAACAGCTTTGTCGGGGATTCAGTATTTCAATACACAATGTGAAACAGGAAGTGTCCAGTAGTTCAATGTCTCTATTATATGTGACACGAGCATCGGCTGTGTGTGTGTGTGTGTGTGTATGTTAGTGTGTTTGTGATTATGAGGTGTGTGTGTGTGATAGCTTGTGTGTTCTGTGTGAGTGAGTGTGTATCACCTGGCTAGTGATGGCTGTTGAAAAGTCTGATGGCCTGATAATAGAAGCTGTTTTTTTGTCTCTCTGTCTTGGCTCTGATGAACCTGTACTGTCTCCGTCTGTCAGACAGTAGCCGAGTGAACAGTCCGTGGATCAAGTTATTGAGGTCCTTAATGATGTTCTTGGCCTTCCTTTGACATGAATGCTGTAGATGTCTTGGAGGGCAGGCAGAGTGCCCCTGGTGATGCATTGGGCTAATGGCACCACCCTCTGGACAGCCATGCGGTTGATGGCGGTGCAGTTGCTGTACCAGGCGATGATGCAGCCCGACAGAATGCGCTCAATGGTGCATCTGTAGACGTTTGTGAGGGTCTTAGGGGCCATGCTGAATTTCTTCAGCCACCTAAGGTTGTAGAGGCGCTGTTGCGCCTTCTTCACCACGGTGTCAGTGTGGCGAGACCATTACAGGTCCTCAGTGATGTGCACGTAGAGGAAGCTTTTGACCCTATCCAACTCGGCCCGTCGATGAGGATGGGGGTGTGCTCCCTCTTCGGTCTACTGTGGTCCACAATAAGCTCCTTTGTTTTGTTGATGTTGAAGGAGAGGTTATTTTCCTGGCACCACTCCGCCAGTGCTCTAACCTCCTCACTGTCATGTCGTCAGCAAACTTTATGATTGAGTTATGAAGTCATGGGTGAACAGGAAATACAGGAGGGGGCTGAGCACACACCCCTGGTGGGCCCCCGTGTTGAGGATCAGTGTTGGCGGAGGTGTTGTTGCCTACCCTCATCACCTGGGGTCGGCCTGTCAGGAAATCTAGGATCCAGTTGCACAGGGAGGAGTTCAGACCCAGGGCCCTGAGCTTAGTGACGAGTTTGGATGGGAACTATGGTGTTAAAAGCTGAGCTGTAGTCAACAAACAGCATTCTCACGTAGGTATTCCACTTGTCCAGGTGAGATAGGGTGGTATGCAGTGCAACGCCGATTGCGTCGTACGTGGATCTGTTGGGGTGGTATGCAAATTGTAGTGGGTCACGGGTGTTGGGTACGGTGGAGGTGATATGGTCCTTGACTTTCAAATAACATCATGATGACAGACGTGCATGCTACAAGGTGATAGTCATTCAGTTCAGTTACCTTAGCTTGCTTGGGTACAGGAACAATGGTGGCCATCTTGAAGCAAGTGGGGACGACAGACTGGGATAGTAATAGGTTGAAAATGCCCATAAAGGAAAAAGAGGACCGAGCACGCCCCCATTCTCATCGACGGGGATGTAGTGGAGCAGGTTGAGAGCTTCAAGTTCCTTGGTTTCGACATCACCAACAAACTAACATGGTCCAAGCACACCAAGACAGTTGTGAAGAGGGCACGACAAAACCTATTCCCCCTCAGGAGACTGAAAAGAATTGGCATGGGTCCTCAGATCCTCAAAAAGTTCTATAGCTGCACCATCGAGAGCATCCTGACTGGTTGCATCACTGCCTGGTATGGCAACTGCTCGGCCTCCGACTGCAAGGCACTATAGAGGGTACATCACTGGGGCCAACTTCCTGCCATCCAGGACCTCTATACCAGGCGGTGTCAGAGGAAGGCCCTAAAAATAGTCAAAGACTCCAACCACCCTAGTCATAGACTGTTCTCTCTGCTACCGCAAGGCAAGCGGTACCGGAGTGCCAAGTCTATGTCCAAGAGACTTCTAAACAGCTTCTACCCCCAAGCCATAAGACTCATGAACATCTAATCAAATGGCTACCCAGACTATTTGCATTGCCCCCCCCCCCCTCTTTACACCACTGATACTCTCTGTTGTTATTGTCACTTTAATAATTCTACCTACATGTACATATTACCTCAATTACCTCGACTAACCGGTGCCCCCGCACATTGACTCTGTACCGGTACCCCTGTGTGTACAGTCTCACTATTGTTATTTTACTGCTTCTCTTTAATTACTTGTTACTTTGATTTCTTATTCTTAATCATATATATCTTTTTTAACTGCATTGTTGGTTAGGGGATCGTAAGTAAGCATTTCACTGTTGTAATCGGCGCTTGTGACTAATAAAATTAGATTTGAAACACTCCAGCCAGCCGGTTTGCACATGGTCTGAGAACGCGGCTTGGGATGCCGCCCGGGCCAACAGCCTTTCGAGGGTTAACACGGTTGAAGGTCCTACTCACGTCGGCTACAGAGATCGGAAGCCCACAGCCCTCGTGGGCAGCAGGGGCCCACTTGTAGCTGAATGCATTGCTTATACCGCCCCAAAAACATTGCCATTCCCATGCTGTTTCATTCTGTGTATCGCATTAAATATTTACATAAACGTCTGTGTGTGCAGCATTGTGGTATTTCTGTGTTGACAGTTGCAATGGTGAGATTAACAAAAAATTAGCAAAAAAATAACAATAACATTGAAATCTGAAGTTTATTTTGAAATTGGAAATCACAGAACTTTTATTTTGGCATGGCAAAGCGAGCCTCTTATTTTGATCTCGGAAATTGCAGGACTTTTATTTTGGCATGACATATCGGGGGACTCTGATTTTGAAGTATGTTACATCCAGCCCAGAGTTGCATCCATCATCCAGACAGATCAAATCAAATGTTATTGTTACATACACATGGTTAGCAGATGTTATTTAGAGTGTAGAGAAACACTTATGCTTCTAGAGCCGACAGTGCAGCAGTATCTAACAGATAATATCTAACAATTCCACAACAAAACCTAATACACACAATCTAGTAAAGGAATGGGATGAGAATATATAAGTATAAATATATGGATGAGCAGTGACAGAGCGGCTAAGATGCAATAGATACTAAAGAATAGATAGTGAAGGATACAGTATACAGTATATACATGAGATGAGTAATGTGAGATATGTAAACATTCTTAAAGTGGCATTATTAATTAAAGTGACTAGTGTTCCATTTATTAAAGTGGCGAATGATATCAAGTCTGTGTGTAGGCAACAGCCTCTCTGTGCTAGTGGTGGCTGTTTAACAATCTGATGGCCTTGATATAGAAGCTGTTTTTCAATCTCTCTGTCCCAGCGTTGATACACCTGTACTGACATCGCCTTCTGGATGGAAGCGGGGTGATCAGGTAGTGGCTCGGGTGGTTATTGTCCTTGATGATCTTTTTTGCCTTCCTGTGACATCGGGTGTTGTAGGTGTCCTGGAGGGCAGGTAGTTTGCCCCTAGTGATGCGTTGTGCAGATCACACTACCCTCTGGAGAGCCTTGCAGTTGTGGGTGGTGCAGTTGCCGTTCCAGGCGGTGATACAGCCCGACAGGATGCTCTCAATTGAGCACCTATAAAAGTTTTAGATGACAAGTCACATTTTTTCAGCCTCCTGAGGTTGAAGAGGCGCTGTTGCGCCTTCTTCACCACACTGTCTGTGTGCGTGGAACATTTCAGTTTGTCGGTGATATGTACACAGAGGAACTTCTCCGCTGCTGTCCTGTTGATGTGGATAGGGAAATACAGAATAGTTTACCTTTGTTGTACCACAATTATAGACGCTATCCCTTTGCTGTTTCCTGAAGTCCACGATCATCTATTTTGTTTTGCTGACATTGAGGGAGAGGTTACCACACTCCGAGGGCCCTCACCTCCTCCCTGTAGGCCGTCTCGTTGTTGTTGGTAATGAGGCCTACCACTGTAGTGTCGTCTGCAAACTTGATGATTGAGTTGGAGGCTGGCATTGGCCATGCAGTCATGGGTGAACAGGGAGTACAGGAGAGGGCTGAGAATGCACCCTTGTGGGGCCCCAGTGATGAGGATCAGCGGAGTGGAGATGTTGTTTCCTACCTTCACTAACTGGGGGCTGCCCGTCAGGAAGTCCAGGACACAAATGCACAGGGCGGGGTCGAGACCCAGTGTCTCGAGCTTAATGATGAGTTTGGAGGATACTATGGTGTTGAATGCTGAGCTGTAGTCAATGAACAGCATTCTTACATAGGTATTCCTCTTGCCCAGATGGGATAGGGCAGTGTGATAGCGATTGCATTGTCTATGGACCTATTGGGGCGGTAAGCAAATTGGAGTGGGTCTAGGTTATCAGGTAGGGTGGAGGTGATATGATCCTTGACTATTCTCTCAAAGCACTTCATGATGACGGAAGTGGGTGCTACGGGGCGATAGTCATTTAGTTCAGTTACCTTTGCCTTACAGAGGTCATGTTTCCCGTCGCCTTGCCATGATTAAATGCGGTGGTACGTGCTTTCAGTTTTGCACGAATGCTTCCATCAATCCACGGTTTCTGGTTAGGGAGGATTTTAACAGTGACAGTGGGTACAACATCTCCTATACACTTCCTTTTTAAACTCGCTCACCGAGTCAGCGTATACGTCAATGTTATTGTCTGAGGCTATCCAGAACATATCCCAGTCCACGTGATCGAAGCAATCTTGAAGTGTGTAATCCAATTGGTCAGACCAGCATTGGATAGACCTAAGCATGGGCACTTCCTGTTTTAGTTTCTGCTTATAGGAGGGGAGCAACAAGATGGAGTCATGGTCAGATTTGCCGAAGGGAGGGCGGGGTAGGGCCTTGTATGCATTGCGGATGTTAGAGTAGCAGTGGTCGAGTGTGTTACTCGCTCGTGTACTGCAATCGACATGCTGATAGAATTTAGGTAGCCTTGTTCTCAGATCAGCTTTGTTAAAATCCCCAGCTACAATAAATGCAGCCTCAGGATATATGGTTTCCAGTTTGCATAAAGTCCAGTGAAGTTCCTTGACGGCTGTCTTGGTATCCGCTTGCGCAGTGGTGTGGACTCGAGTCACATGACTTGGACTCGAATCAGACTCGAGTCACAAATATGATGACTTGCAACTCGACTTTGACATTAACCCCAATGACTCGTGACTTAACTTGAACCTGAGCCTTTTGACTCGACCTGACTTGATACCCTCCCCAAGCCCAAATATAAAAAAATATGCTATTCTGGATTCTGGATATAACTCTGAGCCTGAAGCTGGATGCTGGATGTAACTCTGAGCTGTATGCTGGATGTAACTCTGAGCCGGATGCTGGATGTAACACTAAGCCGGATACTGGATGTAACTCTGAGCCGGATGCTGGATGCTGGATGTAACTCTGAGCTGGATACTGGATGTAACTCTGAGCAAGATATCGGATGTAACTCTGAGCAAGATACCGGATGTAACTCTGAGCAAGATACCGGATGTAACTCTGAGCAAGATACCGGATGTAACTCTGAGCCAGATGCTGGATGTAACTCTGAGCAAGATACCGGATGTAACGTTGAGCAAGATGTAACTCTGGATTTAACTTCTTCTGGCTGCAGGGGCAGTATTGAGTAGCTCTGATAAAAGGTGCCCATTTCAAACGGCCTCGTACTCAATTCTTGCTCGTACAATATGCATATTATTATTACTATTGGATAGAAAACACTCTCTAGTTTCTAAAACCGTTTGAATTATATCTGTGAGTAAAACAGAACTCATTTGGCACAAACTTCCTGACCAGGAAGTGGAAAGCCTGAAAACGATGCTCTCTTCTAGGTCCTGCCTATAAATGGGCATGATACGTATTAGTATACATGCACGTCATACACCTTCCCCTAGATGTCAAGAGGCAGTGAGAGAAGAAATGGAGTGTTTATCTTGGTCTGAGGTGGAATAAATCCTCTTGGAATGACGTGTCACCCATTTCCTGTTTTCTGGAAAGCGCGAGGATGGACCTGGAATTGCCTTCTGAAAAGCTGTCGTTATAGGCGACTACTATCTCCGGCTTTGATTTTATTTGATACATGTGACAATATCATCGTAAAGTATGTTTTTTCAATATAGTTTTATTAGATAATTGAAATTTATTCGGGACGTTAGGCGTGTTGCGTTGTGTGCCTTTGTTCAGGAAGGAGAGCTTCGCGCCACTTGGCTAGTGCGCTTGCTAATTCAAGAGGGAAAAAGGACGTTCTAAATCCAAACAACGATTGTTCTTGACAAAGGACCTCTTGTACAACATTCTGATGGAAGCTCATCAAAAGTAGGACCCATTTTATGATGCTATTTCATATATCTGTCGAACTGTGTACTATTAGTTTTGCGCCCAGGTTTTGGGCACTCGCTCGCCATAACGTAAGCCTTATGTCGTAATGAAGTTATTTTTAGAATTCTAACACTGCGATTGCATTAAGAACTAGTGTATCTATCATTTCCTATACAACATGTATTTTTTAGTAATGTTTATGAATAGTTATTTGGTCAGAATATGTGAGAGTCAGAAAAATATCCGGACGTTCTGGGAAAAAGATGCTACCTTAGCACAATGTGTAACCACTGATTTCAGCTCTAAATATGCACATTTTCGAACAAAACATAGATTTATTGTATAACATGTTATAAGACTGTCATCTGATGAAGTTGTTTCTTGGTTAGTTTGGTTGGTTCTTGGTTAGTTAGGTTGGCTTTGTGCATGCTACCTGTGCTGTGAAAAATGTCTGTCCTTTTTTGTATTTGGTGGTGAGCTAACATAAATATACGTGGTGTTTTCGCTGTAAAACATTTTAAAAATCGGACATGTTGGCTGGATTCACAAGATGTTTATCTTTCAAATGCTGTATTGGACTTGTTAATGTGTGAAAGTTAAATATTTCTAAAAAATATATTTTGAATTTCATGCCCTGCACTTGAGCTGGCTGTTGTCATAAGTGTACCGACCTCGGGCTTGCAGCCAGAAGAAGTTAAGAACCAGTGTATCTTTCATTTGCCATGCAACAAGTATTTTTATGTAAAGTTTATGAGTTCTTTGGTCAGATTAGGTGAGTGTCCAAAATAGCTCCGGACATTCTGGTGAATCGATGCTACATATTCACAATGTATAACCACGGTTTGCAGCTCTAAATATGCACATTTTCGAACAAAACATAAGTGTATTGTATAACCTGATGTTATAAGACTGTCATCTGATGAAATTGGTCAAGGTTAGTGATTAATTTTATATCTTTTGCTGGTTTTTGCGAATGCTATCTATGCGGTGAATAAATGCGGTTGTGTGTTTGGCTATTGTGGTAAGCTAATATAATGCTATATTGTGTTTTCGCTGTAAAACACTTAAAAAATCGGAAATATTGGCTGGATTCACAAGATGTTTATTTTTCATTTGCTGTACACCATGTATTTTTCATAAATGTTTTATGATGAGTATTTAGGTATTTCATGTTGCTCTCTGTAATTATTCTGGCTGCTTTGGTGATATTTTTGATGGTAGCTGCAATGTAAAACTATGATTTATACCTCAAATATGCACATCTTCGAACAAAACATAAATGTATTGTATAACATGTTATAAAACTGTCATCTGATGAAGTTGTTTCTTGGTTAGTGACTAATTATATCTCTATTTGGTCGGTTTTGTGATAGCTACCTATGCGGTAGAAACATGGTGAAAATATGCGGTTGAGTCTTTGGCTATTGTGGTTAGCTAATAGAAATACATATTGTGTTTTCGCTGTAAAACATTTTAAAAATCGGAAACGATGGCTGGATTCACAAGATGTTTATCTTTCATTTGCTGTATTGGACTTGTGATTTCATGATATTTATATGCTATTATTTACTTGTGGCGCTATGCTAGGCTATGCAAGTCAGCTTTTACTGATGAGGATGCTCCCGGATCCGGGATGGGTGTTAAGTAAAGGTTAAATGAAATAAAAAAATGAGTTTAATATTTGAATCAACTGTGTAGTGTCAGGGCAAAATCAGTCTGAGCCCTTTACGTGGTTTGAAGACAGATGGAGTATCCATGATTATCATCAAATGTTGATCATCATCAAGCTGGTATGGTATCCAAATGGTATCCATCATCATCATCATCATCGTCATCAAGCTTTGATGATTTGAATCAGGTGTGTAGTGCTAAGGATCCCCAGGTACAGGGTTGAGAAGCACTATTTAGAAGAATAGCCCTTTATCAGCGAAGTTGATCAATTGCAGAAATAATGTGCAATGTCAAGCTGACTAGTACATATAATATACACACTAGCATATTACTAAGTATACATCACTTAATACTATGTAGTGTACGAGTTTGGATATTGGGAGAGTTTCTTTTTTTTGTGTTTCAGGTTCAACAAGCTTCAGTTAGTTGGCGGATGCCTTCTTTTCACAAAGATTTTGTTGATAAGGCACATTCATCTTTGAGGTATATGACAACAAACATAACAAAATGAAATTGACAAAGGACCAAAGTCTTGACTTAAATATGTAATTCATATGCATTTACGAATTCTCCTTTGCTTCCAGTGTAATGGAATGTAATTGCATTCGATTTTGACAAATAAGAGAGAAGAGCACCACCAGGTGTGGGACAGTTCCAAGTCTGTACCCACCTCCCTGTGTTATGATGCCATTGGCAGTAAAGCCACAGCTGCTGGCAGACTCAGTCTAAAAGTGTGGTGGAGAATGCTAATGGTGCTAACAGTGTGCTAATCACAAGTTCTTTGTTCTTTATTCTTCAGATCTCCATTAGTTGGCACCTTAGCCACCGCTAGTCTACCTGGGGTCCAGTTAAGACTGGAGACATTCTTATGTTCTAAGTTCTGGAGACTTGTAAGACGGAAGGAAAGGCAGGTACTGGAAGAACTTGAACCTCTGTAAACAGTTAGTACAAAAAGGTATATCGTAGCAGGACCGGTCTGTCATCATTGTGCTGCCTTCCTCTGTCACCTTCTTACGCCAACTTTTAATGCCCCTCTCTTTTTCGGTGCCTGTAAAAATTAAAATGATTGAAACCTCCTCATGAATCCATGTGAATCCAATTGTGGCCATAACCTGGCTGTGAAATCAGTGTCTGAATGAGCGTTTAAGCTTGCACATGTGGAATGTATATACTGTATATGTATATGAATATACTGAATGTATATGTATATACTGTTGTTGTATTGGCTCACCTGGAATCGTATTGTCCAATACAAATCCAAAGAACCCACCGATGAACATGTGCGTAGTGAAGAGAACAACTATAACTTGGTCCAGTTCTTTTACCCCTGTGAATACAAATATATGGTTATCTACAGAAGAAATACAGTACAAACCAGCTATGTTTCACCTGTCATTGCATGGTTCTCCGCCTTGCTGGTTTCAATAGATGATTTTGGTACAAGAGAACCAGGATATTGCTTCGGGGGCATTTGTGCCTTACCTGGAAATCAATCTAGCAGAATGTCTAATGTGGACAACATGTACAGTGCCTTCAGAAAGTATTCACACCCCTTGAATTTACAGCCTGAATTTCAAATTGATTAAATTGAGATGTGGTGTCACTGGACTACACACAATACCCCATAACGTAAAAGTGTAATTATGTTTTCAGAAATGTTTACAAAACAATTAAATGAAAGCTGAAATGTGTTGAATCATAAGTATTCAACCCCTTTGTTATGGCAAGCCTAAATAAGTACAGGAGTAAACATTTGCTTAACAAGTCACATAAGTTGCATGGACTGACTGTGTGCAATAAAACTGTCTTAACATGATTTTTGAATGACTACCTAATCTCTGTACCCCACACATACAACTATCTGTAAGGTCCCTCAGTTGAGCAGTGAAATTCAAATACAGATTCAACCACAAAGACCAGGGAGGTTTTCCAATGTCTCGCAAAGAAGGGCACCTATTGGTAGATGGGTAAAAATAAATAGAGAAAACATGGAATATTCATTTGAGCATGGTGAAGTTATTACTTACCCGTTGGATGGTGTATCAACACACTCAGTCACTACAAAGATACAGGCGCCTTTCCTAACTCAGTTGTCGGAGAGGAAGGAAACCACTCAGGGATTTTAAAACTGTTACAGAGTTTATGGCTGTGATAGGAGAAAACTGAGGATGGATCAACAACATTGTGGTTACTCCACAATACTAAACTAAATGACAGAATAAAAATATTCCTAAACATGCATCTTGTTTGCAATAAGGCACTAAAGTAAAACTGAAAAACATGTGGCAAAGAAATTAACTTTATGTCCTGAATACATATAATTGTGTTTGGGGCAAATCCAACACAACACATCCCTGAGTACCACTCCTGATATTCTCAAGCATGGTGGTGGCTGCATCATCTTATGGGTATGCTTGTCATTGGCAAGGACTAGAGAGTTTTGTAGGATAAAAAGAAAAAGAATAGAGCTAAGCATAGGTAAAATCCTAGAGGAAAACCTGATTCAGTCTGCTTTCCAACAGACACCGGGAGACAAATTCACCTTTAGCCAGACAATAACCTAAAACACAAGGCCAAATATACACTGGAGTTGCTTACCAACATGACATTGAATGTTCCTGAGTGACCTAGTTACAGTTTTTACTTAAATCGTCTAGAAAACCTATGGCAAGACTTCGCTGTCTAGCAATGATCAACAACCAACTTGACAGAGCTTGAAGAAGTATTTTAAGAATAATGTGTAAATATTGTACAATCCCGGATTGCAAAGCTCTTAGAGACATATCTAGAAAGACTCACAGCTGAAATTGTTGCCAAAGGTAATTCTAATGTATTGACTCATGGATGTAAATACTTCTCTATTTAATTTTCAAAAGATTTGCTACAAAAAAATGTAAACCATGTTTTTTCTTTGACATTTTGGGTTATTGAGTGTAGATTAGTGAGAAAAAAACACATCAAAACAGACCTGTACAGTAAACAATAATCCGGGAAGGTGGTGAGGCATCAGTCAATAGTTCAGATACACGGCTTAGCTCCTGTAATTCCCAGGGGTGTACTTTGTGCATGTAACAAGATCCTGTATAATAACCACCATGTTTAACCAATGCAGCAGCTGTGCTGTAAGAATCCTAACAGGAAGGGGAAGGGGGAGGGAGGTGAGGACAGGTGAAGTCAATAAGTAGCCCTGGTAAGCCGGTTGTCGTAGCCGACTGTCCAGGTGGAGCCTAAACCGAGTCATCTGCCAGATTTTTGTCACGCAGTGACACTGAGGTTGGCCAAGAGGATTTGGAGGTAAGCAGTCCTGACCTGATGAAATCAGACAAGACTGGTGCGTATGTGTGTCATCGCATACAGTCAGCTTATCCCATATATTTATCCCATATACTACAGTGATAAGATGGCGCCAAAGAGGATGGCTGACGTTTTTACATGCCCGTAACGAATTGTGCTATTTTGTTCTTTTTTTTTGCGATGTTTGTAACTTATTTTTTAACTTATTTTGTACATAATGTTGCTGCTACCGTCTCTTATGACCGAAAATAACTTCCGGACATCAGAACTGGGATTACTCACCACGAACTGGAAGAAGCTTTTTCCTTTAATGAGTCCGATGAGAAAGATATACTGCTTTCCCTCGAACAGGCCCAGATCCCTGTCATTTGCGTGAAGAAAAGACGGAGGAAAAGAGGACGCCGATCGGGCTGCCTTTTGAGAATCCGTAGGCGAGCGAGTAAACTCCCACTGCTATCAATTCTACTTGCTAACATGCAATCATTGGAAAATAAAATTGATGACCTACAATTACGATTATCCTAAAGACAGGACATTAAGAACTGTAATATCTTATGAACGACGACACGCATAATATAGAGCTGGAGGGATTTTCAATGCACCGGCAGAACAGAGAATCTCTGGTAAGACGAGAGATGGAGTTTTTTTGTCTTTTTGTCAATAACAGCTGGTGCACGATGTCTAATATTAAAGATATCTTGAGGTATTGCTCGCCTGAGGTAGAGACATTAATGTCACGTTTTTGACCTTATTTCCTTTGTTTAGTCTTTGTTTAGTTGGTCAGGACGTGAGCTGGGTGGGCATTCTATGTTTTGTGTTTCTATGTTGGGTTTGTTGTTTGGCCTAATATGGTTCTCAATCAGAGGCAGGTGTTTGTCATTGTCTCTGATTGGGAACCATATTAAGGTAGCCTGTTCACTGTTTGTTTGTGGGTGATTGTTTCTGTCTTTGTGTTCTGCACCAGATAGGACTGTTTTCGGTTTTCACATTTATTGTTTTGTAGCTTGTAGTGTTCACGTTATTATTCTTTATTAAACACGTTGAACACTGGCCGTGCTGCGTTTTGGTCCTCTCCTTCATCCCAGGAAGAAAGCCGTTACAGAATCACCCACCAAACTCGGACCAAGCAGCGTGGTAAGCGGCAGCAGCAGCAGCAGGAGCAGTGATGTCAGGAGGAATGGACTTGGGAAGATGTGTTGGACGGAAAGGGTTGCTACACATGGGAGGAGATCCTGGCTGGAAGGGATCTTCTTCCATGGGAACAGGTGGAGGCAGCTAGGAGAGCGGAGGCAGCTGCGAGAGGGAACCGGTGTCTCGAGGGAACACGACTGGCCAGGAAGCCCGAGAGGAGAACCCAAAAATTTATTGGGGGGGGGGGGCTAAAGGGGAGTGTAGCGAAGTCAGGTAGGAGACCTGCGCCAACTTCCCGGGCTTACCGTGGAGAGCGAGAGTACGGGCAGACACTGTGTTATGCGGAAGAGAGCCCGGTGCGGTACATTCCAGCTCCACGTATCGGCCGGGCTAGAGCGGGCATCGAGCCAGGTGCCATGAAGCCGGCTCAACATATCTGGTCTCCAGTGCATCTCCTCGGGCCGGTGTAAATGGCACCAGCCTTACGCATGGTGTCCCCGGTTCGCCAGCACAGCCCAGTGCGGGCTATTCCACCTCGCCGCACTGGCCTGACTACGGGGAGCATTCAACCAGGTAAGGTTGGGCAGGCTCGGTGCTTAAGAGCTCCTGTACGCCTTCACGGTCCGGTATATCCGGCGCCATCTCCTCGCCCCAGCCCAGTACCACCAGTGCCTACACCACGCACCAGGCTTCCTGTGCGTCTCCAGAGCCCTGTTCCTCCTCCACGCACTCGCCCTGTGGTGCGTGTCTCCAGCTCGGTACCACCAGTTCCGGCACCACGCACCAAGCCTCCTGTGCGTCTCCAGAGGCCAGAGTCTGCTGTCTGCCCAGCGCCACCTGCGCTGCCTGTCTGCCCAGCGCCGCCTGCGCTGCCCGTCTGCCCAGCGTCGCCTGCGCTGCCCGTCTGCCCAGCGCCGCCTGCGCTGCCCGTCTGCCCAGCGCCGTCTGAGCTGCCCGTCTGCCCAGCGCCATCTGAGCTGCCCGTCTGTCCTGAGCCTTCAAAGCCGCCCGTCTGTCCTGAGCCTTCAAAGCCGCCCGTCTGTCCTGCGTCGCCTGCGCTGCCCGTCTGCCCAGCGCCGCCTGCGCTGCCCGTCTGCCCAGCGCCGTCTGAGCTGCCCGTCTGCCCAGCGCCATCTGAGCTGCCCGTCTGTCCTGAGCCTTCAAAGCCGCCCGTCTGTCCTGAGCCTTCAAAGCCGCCCGTCTGTCCTGAGCCTTCAGAGCCGTCCGTCAGTCAGGAGCCGCTAGAGCCGTCCGTCAGTCAGGAGCCGCTAGAGCCGTCCGTCAGTCAGCCAGGACCTGCCAGAGCCGTCAGCCAGCCAGGAGCTGCCAGAGCCGTCAGTCAGCCAGGAGCCGTCAGTCAGCCGGGAGCTGCCAGAGCCGCCCGCCAGACAGGAGCTGCCAGAGCCGCCCGCCAGCCAGGACCTGCCAGAGCCGTCAGTCAGCCAGGACCTGCCAGAGCCGTCAGTCAGCCAGGACCTGCCAGAGCCGTCAGCCAGCCAGGAGCGGCCAGAGCCGTCAGCCAGCCAGGAGCTGCCAGAGCCGTCAGCCAGCCAGGACCTGCCAGAGCCGTCAGTCAGCCAGGACCTGCCAGAGCCGTCAGTCAGCCAGGAGCTGCCAGAGCTGCCTGTCACGCCGGCGATGCCGGAATTGCTCCTCAGTCCGGAATTGCTCCTCAGTCCGGAGCTGCCCCTCAGTCCGGAGCTGCCCCTCAGTCCGGAGCTGCCCCTCAGTCCGGTGCTGCCCCTCAGTCCGGTGCTGCCCCTCAGTCCGGTGCTGCCCCTCAGTCCGGTGCTGCCCCTCCGTCCAGAGGCGCCCATCAGTCCAGTGGGGTTAATTTGGAGGGTCGCCGTTAAGAGGAGGCCACGGAAGCGGGGATTAACTATGGTGGGGTGGGGGCCACGTCCAGCGCCAGAGCCGCCACCGTGGACAGATGCCCACCCAGACCCTCCCCTATAGGTTCAGGTTTTGCGGCCGGAGTCCGCACCTGGGGGGGGGGGGTGTACTGTCACGTTCCTGACCTTTTGTTTAGTTGGTCAGGACGTCTTTGTTTAGTTGGTCAGGACGTGAGCTGGGTGGGCATTCTATGTTTTGTGTTTCTATGTTGGGTTTGTTGTTTGGCCTAACATGGTTCTCAATCAGAGGCAGGTGTTTGTCATTGTCTCTGATTGGGAACCATATTAAGGTAGCCTGTTCACTGTTTGTTTGTGGGTGATTGTTTCTGTCTTTGTGTTCTGCACCAGATAGGACTGTTTTCGGTTTTCACATTTATTGTTTTGTAGCTTGTAGTGTTCACGTTATTATTCTTTATTAAACATGTTGAACACTGGCCGTGCTGCGTTTTGGTCCTCTCCTTCATCCCAGGAAGAAAGCCGTTACAATTAAGCTGTAGACCACACTATCTACCAAGAGAGTTCTAATCTATATTATTCATAGCCATATATTTACCACCACAGACCAATGCTGACACTAAGACTGCACTCAACCAACTCTATCTGACCATAAATCTGACCATAATTCTGTCCTCCTGATTCCTGCTTACAAGCAAAAACTAAAGCAGGAAGTGGTCAGATGACGTGAATGCTACGCTACAAGACAGTTTTGCTAGCACAGTCTGGAATACGTTCTGGGATTCATCCAATGGCATTGAGGAGTATACCATCTCAGTCATGTGCTTCATCAATAAACGCATCAACGACATCGTCCCCACAGTGACCGTATGTACATATCTCAAACAGAAGCCTTGGATTACAGGCAACATCCGCATTGAGCTAAAGGCAAGAGCTGCAGCTTTCAAGGAGCGGGACACTATTCCAGATGCCTATAGGAAATCCCTCTATGCCCTCAGACAAACCATCAAACAAGCAAAGCGTCAATACAGGATTAAGATTGAATCCCAATACACCGGCTCTGATGCTTGTCGGATGTGGCTGGGCTTGAGAAATATTATGGACTACAAAGGGAAATGCAGACACGAGCTGCCCAGTGATGCGAGCCTACCAAATGAGCTAAATGCCTTTTATGCTCGCTTTGAGGCAAGCAACACTGAAGCATGTACGAGAGCACCAGCTGTTCTGGATGACTGTGTGATAACGCTCTCGGTAGCTGATGTGAGCAAGACCTTTGAACAGGTCAACATTCACAAAGCCGCTGGGCCAGATGTATTTTTTTTTTCAACCTCTCCCTGACTGAGTCTGTAATACCTACATGTTTCAAGCAGACCACCATAGTACCTGTGCCCAAGGAAGCAAAGGCCACCTGCCTAAATGATTACCGCCCCGTAGCCATGAAGTGCTTTGAAAGGCTGGTCATAGCTCACATCAACAGCATCGTCCTGGATACCCTAGACCCACTCCAATTCGCATACCGCCCCAACAGATCCACAGATGACGCAATCTCAATTGCACTCCACACTGCCCATTCCCAACAGGACAAAAGGAAGACCTATGTGAGAATGCTGTTCATTGACTACAGCTCAGCGTTAAACACCGGCATCTGACCATAAGGTGCTACAGAGGGTAATGCGTACAGCGCAGTACATCACTGGGGCCAAGCTTCCTGCAATCCAGGACCTATATAATAGGCAGTGTCAGAGCAAAGCCCATAAAATTGTCAGAGACTCCAGTCACCCAAGTCATAGACTGTTGTCACGATCGTCTTTATGTGGAAGAGAGGACCAAGGTGCAGCGTGATACGAATACATCTTCCTTTTTATTGTGAGAAGATGAACACGAAACGAAACACTTTTACAAACTAACAAAAACAACAAACGACCGTGAAGCTACAAAACGAAAGTGCAGACACAAGCTACTAACGTTTAAACATAGACAATTACCCACAACCTGTCTAATACCTATGGCTGCCTTAAATATGGCTCCCAATCAGAGACAACGATAGACAGCTGTCTCTGATTGAGAACCACTCTGGCAACCATAGACATACCTAGACACCTACACTGAACACAACCCCATAAACTCTACCAAAACCCCCTAGACACTACAAACACCCTCGACTAGACAAAAACACACAAACATCCCCCCATGTCACACCCTGACCTAACTAAAATAATAAAGAAAACAAAGATAACTAAGGCCAGGGCGTGACAACTGTTTTAACTGCTACCGCATGGCAAGCGGTACCGGAGCGTCAAGTCTAGGACCAAAAGGCTCCTTAACAGCTACTACAGCCAAGCCATAAGACTGCTGAACAATTAATCAAATGGCCACCGGACTATTACATTGACACCCCCCCCCCCCCATTTGTTTTGTACCCTGCTGCTACTCTCTGTTTATTATCTATGCATATTCACTTCACCCCTACCTACATGTACAAATTACCTTAACTAACCTGTACCCCCCCACATTGACTCTGTACCGGTACCCCCTGTATATAGCCTCATTATTGTTATGTTATTGTGTTACTTGTTATTATTTTTTACTTTAGTTTATTGGTAAATATCTTCTGAACTCTTCTTGAACTGCACTGTTGATTAAGGGCTTATAAGTAAGCATTTCACGGTAAGGTCTACACTTGTTGTAGTCTGCACATGTGACAAGTAAAGGTTGATTTGATTTGATGTAACATAATCACCTGTGTCAATGATGCCTGGGTTTGAGTGGAACCAGGTAGGCAGCACCAGGCCGCTGAAGGTTGAGAAGCCCAAGATGAGTAAGTTCCTGGAGGAGTTCAGGTCCACGTACTGTGGGGAGCAGAGGAACCCATTAGAATTGTATCTATTTCAACTTTAAGTTATGTTCTTGAGAAAAAACATATTCTCTTAAGCAATAACGACTTGACCAAGATTTCTGTCTGATTTTACATCAGTCTTATCCTGGCTTCCTGATCATTTCACCACTCTACTGAATTAGTGGCGGGTCAGCGTCTCCGGTACCACTTGCTGTGCGGTAGCAGAGAGAACAGTCTATGACTTGGGAGGCAGTGATGCAACCAGTCAGGATGCTCTCGATGGTGCAGCTGTATAACTTTTGAGGATCTGGGGACCCATGCCAAATCTCCTAATTGGGAAAGGGTGTTGTCTTGCCCTCTTCACGACTGTCTTGGTGTGTTTGGACCATGATAGATCGTAGGTGACACCAAGGAACTTGAAACTTTCGACCCGCTCCACTACAGCCCCGTTGTTGTTAATGGGGGCCTGTTCGGCCCACCTTTTCCTGTAGTCCACGATCAGTTCCTTTGTCTTGCTCACATTGAGGCAGAGGTTGTTGTCCTGGCACAACACTGCCAGGTCTCTGACCTCCTCCCTATAGGCTGTCTCGTCATTTTTGGTGATCTGGCCTACCACTGTTGTGTCATCAGCAAACTTAATGATGGTGTTGGAGTCATGTTTGGCCATGCAGTTGTGAGTAAAAAGGGAGTACAGGAGGGGACTAAGCATGCACTCCTGAGGGGCCCCAGTGTTGAGGATCAGCGTGGCAGATGTGTTGATGCCTACCCTTACCACCTGGGGGCGGCCCGTCAAGAAGTCCAGGATCCAGTTGCAGAGAGAGGTGTTTGGCACTATGGTGTTGAACGCTGAGCTGTAGTCAACAAAATTCTCACATAGGTGTTCCTTTTGTCGAGGTGTGGAAGGCTAGTATGGAGTGCGATTGAGAATGCGTCATCTGTGGATCTGTTGGGGCGGTATGCAAATTTCAGTGGGTCTAGCGTTTCCAGCATAATGTTGTTGATGTGAGACATGACCAGCCTTTCAAAGCACTTCATGGCTACCGACGTGAGTGCTACGGGGCGGTAATTCTTTAGGCAGTTTACCTTCACTTTATTGAGCACAGGGACTATGGTGGTCTGTTTGAATCTTAGTCCTGTATTTACGCTTTGCCTATTTGATTGTTCGTCTGAGGGCATAGAGGGATTTCTTATAAGCGTCCGGATTAGTGTCCCGCTCCTCTAGCCTTTAGCTCAGTGTGGATGTTGCCTGTAATCCATCCATCTGTATACTCCTCAATGCCATTGGGTGAATCCTGGAACATATCACAGTCTGTGCTAGCAAAACAGTTCTGTAGCATAGCATCCACTTCATCTGACCACTTCCGTATTGAGCGAGTCACTGGTACTTATGGTCAGATTTGCCAAATTGAGTTTTTTATCCTCTGGTTCCACATGTGACATGCTTGTAGAAATGAGGTAAAACGGATTTAAGTTTGCCTGCATTAAAGTCCCCGGCCACTAGGAGCACCGCTTCTGTATGAGCATTTTCTTGTTTGCTTATGGCTTTATATACTGTAGCTCGTGGTGAAGAAGGCGCAACAGCGGCTCTTCAACCTCAGGAGGCTGAAGACATTTGTCTTGGCCCCTAAGACCCTCACAAACTTTTACAGATGCACCACTGAGAGCATCCTGTTGGGCTGTATCCCCGCCTGGTATGGCAACTGCACCATCCACAATCGCAGGGTTCTCGAGAGGGTAGTGCGGTCTGCCCAAAGAATAACAGGACATCTACAGCACCCGGTGTTACGGGAAGACCAAGAAGATCATCAAAGACCTCATCAAAGACCCGCTACCATCTAGAAGGCGAGATCAGAACAGGTGCATCAAAGTTGGGACAAAGAGACAGCTTCTATCTCCAGGCCATCAAACTGTTAAATAGTCATCAATACCCAGCCTCTTCCCAGTACCCTGCCCTGAACTTTCGTCACTGTCACTAGCTGTCTACCATCCGGTTACTCTACCATGCACCTTAGAGATTACTGCACTATGTACATAGTCATGGAACACTGGTCACTTTAATAATGCTTACATACTGTGTTGCCCACTTCATATGTATATACTGTATTAAATTCAAGGCCTAGCTTGTTGAACTATTGTTGTGCATATACTCCTCTTCTGATATACTACATATTCTATCCATATATTGCCCAAATTGTCTATACATCCCTAATACACTATATGACTAAATGTATGTTGACACCGGCTCGTCAAACATCTCATTCCAAAATCCCCACGTTGCTTCTATAACAGCCTCCACACTTCTGGGAAGGCCTTCCACTAGATGTTGGAACATTACTGCGGGGACTTGCTTCCATTCAGCCACTAGAGCCTTAGTGAGGTCTGGCACTGATGTTGGGCGATTAGTCCTGGCTTGCAGACTGCATTCCAATTCATCACAAAGGTGTTCGATGGGGTTAAGGTCAGAGCTCTGTGTAGGCCAGTCAAGTTCCTCCACACCAATCTCGACAAACCATTTCTGTATGAACCTCACTTTGTGTATGGGGGCATGGTCATGCTGAAACAGGAAATGGCCTTCCCCAAACTCACAGTTGTAAGGTAGCGTTCTCCTGGCATCTGCTGAACCCAGATTCGTCCGTCAGACTGCCAGATGGTGAAGCGTGATTCATCACTCCAGATAATGCGTTTCCACTGCTCCAGAATCCAATGCTTGGCAAGCTTTACACCACTCCAGCCGACGCTTGGCATTGCGCATGGTGATCTTAGGCTTGTTGTGCGGCTGCTCCGCCATGGAAACCCATTTCATGAAGCTCCCGACAAACAGTTATTTGCTGATGTTGCTTCTCCAGGCAGTTTGTTATTGTGAAGTGGAAAGTCTAGGAGCAACAACGGCTCAGTCGCAAAGTGGTAGGCCACACAAGCTCACAGAACGGGACCGCCGAGTGCTGAAGCACGTTTGAATATTGGCCTGCTGGAGGTCATTTTGCAGGGCTCTGGCAGTGCTCCTCCTTGCACAAAGGCAGAGGTAGCGGTCCTGCTGCTGGGTTGTTGCCCTCCTACGGCCTCCTCCACGTCTCCTGATGTACTGGCCTGTCTCCTGGTAGCGCCTCCATGCTCTGGACACTACGCTGACAGACACAGCAAACCTTCTTGCCACAGCTCGCATTGATGTGCCATCCTGGATGAGCTGCACTATCTGAGCCACTTGTGTGGGTTGTAGACTCCGTCTCATGCTACCACTAGAGTGAAAGCACCGCCAGCATTCAAAAGTGACCAAAACATCAGCCAGGAAGCATAGGAACTGAGAAGTGGTCTGTGGTCACCACCTGCAGAACCACTCCTTTATTGGGGGTGTCTTGCTAATTGCCTATAATTTCCACCTTTTGTCTATTCCATTTGCACAACAGCATGTGAAATTTAATGTCAATCAGTGTTGCTTCCTAAGTGGACAGTTTGATTTCACAGAAGTGTGATTGACTTGGAGTTACATTGTGTTGTTTAAGTGTTCCCTTCATTTTTTTGAGCAGTGTATATCTATGCAGGTGTATTTTATCCTTGATGATATTTTATCAATACACAGATATATGTGCAGTAGATGTTTGAAATTATTGATCTTAACAGAACTTCAGTCAACCCATTTTTTCTATAACATTTTTTTTACCTGAAGGTTGGAGATTCCCACAGCTGCAATCATTCCAAACATGACAAGGAACATGCCTCCGATGACCGGGTCTGGGATGGTGATGAAAACGGCCCCGAACTTCCCAAAGAGTCCTAGGATAATCATCAGGAGACCAGCGGTCTGAAGGACCACTCTGCTGCCAACCTGGCATGATGGGCACAACGAAGAGGGCACAGCATTACAAGTCATTAATCATTAAGGTATGTGGGCTATCAGTCATGCTATCTGTGGCAGGCTGACAGGATGGCAGCCTTATTTGGGCCCTGAAACATCATGGGAACGCAACTCAGAACTCTCAGGAATTTCAGACCAAGATTCAACAAGCAAGCCAAGAAAAGCTTAGATAGTCCTGTATGTTTTATCAGCCTCATGTAATTGCTATAGGAGGCTTTACAATAACGTCACCATCACATTCCTATACTGAAGGTGGCCCAAAATAGTCTATGGAGGACATACTTTAGTTATGCCCAGTGCTGCAATGTTCTGGCTATAGGATGTGGTGCCGTTCCCGCTGCCCCACAGCGCTGCCAGGATGCAGCCAATGCCCTCCACAGCGATACCCCTGTTGATTGCGTGGGTGGGCGGAGGAGGGGCACCGGACAGACGGGCACAGGCGTAGTAGTCCCCAATGGACTCCATGGTGGAGGCAAGGACGCCAGCCATCATGCCCAACACCGAGGACACACTCACTGTGGGCATGCCCCATTGGCCTAAAGGGACAGAGAGTAGACAGATTATCACACACACATTCATGTGCACACACATACACACACAAAATATATATGTTTTCAAGCACATACTGTACATGTCCTTTTAATGAAAATTATTTGGTGACAATGACAGAAAGATTACAGTTGTCTACAGTTTTTTAGAGACTTTCAACATTGTAATGTATTCTTTGACAGGTACAAATGCTAGAGGTGAACTGGGAGAGATAAAGTATGAATTCCTTGCTCTTTAAAAGGAGGTTGTGTGGTTTGCTCACAAATTCTTTGAGGCTGGGACACATAAACATATACTGCATGCTAATTAAACTGTGTAAACAACTGCCAAATGATGATAACAAAATAATTAGTTGTTCTATTCAAAAAGGTTGTGGTAGGCGACAAATAGTTTATTTTTGTTCCTTCCAATACTTTCATAACATTTGTATCACTTGTAGTTGCAGGAATGCCAGTTTAATGAGCTAGGTTATCTTGTTTGGCAGGTTCTAGGTTTGCGTTCAAAAGGGCACCCTATTCCCTACATGGTGCCCTACTTTTGACCAGAGAACTAAGGGCCCTTGTCAAAATTAGTGCAGTATGTAAGGTAAAGGGTAACATTTGGGACACAGCCTAGATGAAAGAGGCTGCCTCCAGTAGGTGAACTGACAGACAAGCCTCAAGTACCTACCCTATTTTATGCAACATTCTCTCACAGTGTCACCGCAGAATTTTTCCACTCCAGAAGTCAAATTTCGAAGTGTTTTTGACACACTGGGTTGCTCCACCTGCTCAGCATCATTCTGTTTCTCCAAACGTCAAATTTTGACGTTGCTCCAATCGTGAAATGTAAAAGTTAAGTTTTAAGGTTTAGGATAGGGTTTAAACTTTAAGATTAGGCATTCATCCCAATGGTTAAAGTAAGGGTTAAAGGCCCAGTGCAGTCAAAAACATGATTTCCCATATTTTACACACTAGGAGGTTGGAAGAATACTGTGAAATTGTGAAAATTATTATAATGCCCTTTTAGTGTACGAGCTGTTTGAAAAGGCCGCCTGAAATTTCTGCCTGTTTTGGCGGGATAGAGTTTTGGCCTGCCTGGATACATTACCAGGCAATACATTGCTTAATAGACCAATAAGAAAGTGTTCCAAACTTCTCTGCCAACAAAATTTCTTGCTTGAGAAATTGCTCTTGCTAAGAAGGTATTTTTGCTTCGTTTTGACCATTTTAATTTAAACAGTCACAGGAAAATACTTAATTTTATATTGAGATTAAAATTAGACCTTGAAGGTTTGGGATATATATATTGTGGTATCCCAGGAGGTCTACCACGGGGGATGGTAATAGAGGGGAGGTACGTGAGGCGACGTTGACTCTCTCTGCTGGGAATACAGGAGCTGGGCACCCCGACACAGACAACTCTAAGTGGAGGTAATTAGAAGAAATTCCCACCAGCCGTGGAAAACCTAAGTGATTTTCTTTGTTATGTTTAGTTGTTGTTTTTGTGGACTTAAACCTCCCTCTCTCTGTGTCAATCTCTGCATGCTCAACCAAACACCCCACGGTTTACCACATTTGGTGGAGAATGCGGACATCTCAGTAGCTTTGGGTGCCGTCCCCACTCTCTCGAGTGTATGGAGATTACCATGGGGGAGCTGGTGGCTCAGTTCATCCTCAGCCAGCAGAAGCAACAGGCTCTCCAGGAGCAAGCACTGCAGGAGCAGCACCAACAAAACCTCAGACTGGTAGCGGAGGTAGCCCAGTTGAAGGTTGGGAGGGCTCAGGAGTCTGGCCCGAATCAGTTCCTGGTTCAGTTACGGGAGGAAGATGACGTGGAGTCGTATTTGTGCACCTTCGAGAGGACGGCCCAGAGGGAAGGATGGCCCCAGCCCAAGTGGGCCAGCCTGTTGGCACCCTACCTCTCTGGGAAGGCCCAGAAGGCCTACTTTGATTTGAACACTGACCAGGCCACGAATTATGAGGGACTCAAATGGGAGATACTGAGCCGTTATGGGTTCAATCTCGCACGCCGTGTACAACTGGTCCAGGACTGGGCCTTTGACCCCACCCTTTCCCCCCGTGCTCAGATGAGCGACCTGGTGCGCCTGACCAAGGGCTGGCTACTGATGGAAGTACCATCCCTCCCGATGCTTGACAAGCTCGTCCTGGATAAATACCTTCGGGCCCTGCCATATGAGATGAAGAAGACGGGGAGCATGCAGAACCCCCAGAGTCTGGAGGAATTGCTGACCGTGGTGGAAATTCCCCAGATCTCCCAGGACCGGCTGAGAGGGGCCCGAGTGGAGAGAGGAGACGCGGCGAGGGGGACGAACAACACAGAGAGAGGTGAGGGGCTGAAGGGGGCCCGGACGGAACCAGCTGAGGCTGTGAAGTGGGAGGGTGACCCAAACCGATGACGTCAGTGGCTGCTGGACCCAGATCAGAGACGCTGCTATGAGTGCGGTGAGCCGGGAGGAGGCCATGCCCTCCGCATCCCCCAGCTCTGGGGTAACCCGGATGGCGAGTTATATCACCTCCTGTTGGGCGCACACCGAGACGGCCCCTCCAATGGTTCCTGTACGAATCGATGGCATCGACACCAGCGCTCTGCTGGACTCCGGCAGCATGGTGACCCTGGCCCACCCGCAGTGGCTCACACGAGAGGGGAAGGAGGAACCGGGGGACGAGGAGGTGACGGTGTCCTGTGTACACGGGGGCACGAAGAGGTACCCAACGATGCCAGTGAGGATAACCACTCCAATGGGGGAGTGCCAGATGCGCGTGGGAGCTGCTCCTAACCTACCCGTGTTCATTCTCCTCGGTCGAGACCGCCCTCTCTTCTAGGCCCTGTGGAGGAGGGACCTGGGGAGGCGAGCACGGGAGGTGGGAAGAAAAGGAAAAAGGATGGTGGCCTGTGCAACCCACCCCCGAATCGAGAGGTGTCCACTGGGCCCGAGTCGGACCCGGGGGAGGGAGAAGACCCGTTCCGGGCAAGCGAGCCACCGTGCGAGGAAGACCTCAGGCTCCCCTTTATGGAGGTGGAGGGCTTAGACGGACATCCCAACACTGGAATCCTCATGGGTCAGTTCGGGACGGCCCAGTTAGAAGACCCCAATCTCCAGAACACTAGGGGTCAGGTGATTGCGGTGGATGGCGTACTGTTACCTGGGGTAAATGATTGGCGCTACCCCCACTTTGCAATCAAGCATCATTTATTGTATCAGGTAGTAAAGCATAATGGGGAGACAAAAGACTTGTTACTCATACCCAGCCAGTATGTTAGGACTGTGTTGCAGCTTGCCCACACCCACCTGCTTGGGGCACACCTGGGGATGGAGAAAACCAGGGAGCGGATCGGGAACCGGTTCCACTGGCCCGGAGTCAAGTGCGCCATGGAGGACTACTGCCGTAGTTGACCGGAGTGCCAGATCGCAGCTCCTAGGGTTCATTATCGAAACCCTTTGGTTCCCTTGCCCATTAAAGGAGTGCCAGTCGAGCGGGTGGCAATGGATGGAGACCGCGAGGGGACACCAATACATCCTGGTCATCGTGGATTACGTCACCCGGTATTCTGAGGCAATCCCGCTACGCATGACGACAGCAAAATGTATCGCCCGGGAGTGCTTCCATTTATTTATCCGGGTGGGTATTCTGCGGGAAATCCTGACGGACCAGGGCACCGCGTTCATGTCTCGGGTGATGAAAGATGTCTGCAATCTGTTACGAATAAAACAGGTGAGGACCAGTGTGTACCATCTACAAACGGACGGGCTGGTGGAACGTTTCAACAAGACCCTAAAACAGATGCTGAAGAAGGTCATCGAGAGAGACGGGAGGAACTGGGACCAGCTGCTGCCCCACCTGATGTTGTCAGTGTGCGAGGTACCCCAAGCATCCACGGGGTTCTCCCCCTTTGAGCTCCTGTATGGCCGTTGGCCCCGCGGGCTGCTGGACCTAGCCAAGGAGGACTGGGAAGAGCAGCCGACCCCCTTTCGCAGCATAGTAGAACATGTGGAGGAGATGAGGGAGAGGATGACGGCGATTTGGCCAGCGGTGAGAGAGCACATGGCCCAGGCGCAACGTGCCCAGGAGCATGTCTACAACCGGGGGGCCCAACCACAAGAGTTCCAACCGGGTGAGAAGGTCTTGGTGCTGATCCATACAACGGAGAGTAAATTCCTGGCTACGTGGCATGGGCCCTACGACATCGTTGAGCGGGTAAGCGACGTCAACTATAAGGTCGCCAACCGGGGCGGAGAAAACCTCTCCAGCTTTACCAGGTGAATTTACTGAGGAAATGGCACGCACGCGAGGCGCTGTGCGTAACGTGGACCCGGCCACAGCAGGGCCCGCCCTCAGTCGAAGTTGCAATGGGGGAAGACCTCAGCCCGACCCAACGACAAGAGCTCAGAGAGTCCAGCGTAATACGGCCGTGTTCTCCGAGGTGCCGAGGCGCATGGATCTCATGGAACATCATATCCACACCCATCCAGGAGAAAAAGTGCGTAAACGGCCATACCAGATACCAGAAGCCCGGAGGGTGGCGGTCCAGCGGGAATTGGCGACAATGCTAGAAATGGGGGTACTGGAGGAGTCACACCGTGAGTGGTCTAGCCCCATAGTGCTGGTTCCGAAACCGCCGCTTCTGTAATGACTTCCGGGGCCTGAACGAGATCAGTAATTTCAATGCCTAACCCATGCCGCGGATGGACGAATTGATTGACCGCTTGGGGATGGCGAGATACGTCGGCACCTTGGACTTGACGTAGGGGTACTGGCAGGTGCCACTGGCAGGTGTCACTGGCAGCGGCCTCCCGGGAGAAGATTTCTCCACCCCGGGGGGGCTATACCACTACCGGGTTCTGCCTTTCGGGCTCCACAGGGCACCAGTGACCTTTCAGCGACTCATGGACCGCGTCCTACGGTCACACAGTGAGTACGCCGCTGCTTATCTGGACGACATAATTGTGCACAGTGACAGTCGGGAGTCACATCTTTGTTGGTTACAGGCCGTGGTGGATGCACTAAGGGATGCGGGTCTGACCGCGAACCCCCACAAGTGCAAGCTGGGCTACGCCGAGGTGGAGTACCTGAACTATCAGATCGGGAGGGGAAATGTGATACCCCAAGAGAAAAAAAACGCTGCCATTAGGGGATGGCCGGACCCCCGAATAAAGAGGCAGGTGAAGTCATTCCAGTCCAGACAGACGCGACTGACACAGGGGTAGGGGCCGTTTTGTCCCAAGAGCAGGAAGGCGAGGAGCACCCCATCATGTATGTCAGCAGGAAACTCCTCCCGAGGGAGAAGAAATACTCGATTGTCGAGAAGGAGTGCCTCGCTGTGAAGTGGGCACTGGACACCCTCAAGTATTACCTCCTCGGGAGGAAGTTCACCCTGATTACTGACTATGCCCCCCATGTGTGGATGGCAAGAGGTAAGGACACGAATGACCGTGTCACCCGCTGGGTCCTGTCCTTACAGCGATTCTCTTTCTCTGTCATCCACAGGTCGGGGGCCCAGCACGGCAATGCAGACACCCTATCCCAGAGGGATGCAAACCTAGCCCTTAGCATGCCTCCCCCCCAGGGCTAAGGGGGATGTGTGGTATCACAGGAGGTCTACCCCGGGGGATGGTAATAGAGGGGAGGTACGTGAGGCGACGTTGGCTCCCTCTGCTGGGAATACGGGAGCTGGGCAACCCAACACGGACAGCTCTAAGTGGAGATAGAGGAAAGTGCCAACCAGCCGTGGAGGCCAAATAAAAGGAGCACGGTGGCACACCACGAGAGGGAATGGGCAGAGACCAACACCAAGCCACAGTAGAGAAGAAGGACCGTGCCAAACCTAAGTGATTTTCTTTGTTATGTTTATTTTCTGTCTTAGTAAAGTTGTTTTTGCGGACTAAAACCTCCTTATCTCTGTGTCAATCTCTGCACGCTCAACCCAACACCTCACGGTTTACATATATATTTAATGAGTGTTCACCAATGGAAATGAACATGCAACCTTCTGATCGGGAGTAATGGGATTATGCCAGGGGAGAAGGACTGCTTCCTCTCATTAAAGCCACGGAAGTTCAAGGTCGACCGTGTAATTGCAGGCATTGTTAGCAGAAAACAGGATCCCCCATTATACAGTGCCTTCAGAAAGTATTCATACCCCTTGACTTATTCCACATTTTGTTGTGTTACAGGCTGAATTCAAAATGGATGAAATATTTTTTTTTAAATATCAGCCATCTACACACAATATGTTCAACACCGTAGTGCCCACGAAGCTCATCACTAAGCTAAGGAACATGGGATTTAACACCTCTCTCTGCAACTGGATCCTGGACTTCTTGACGGGCTGCCCCCAGGTGGTAAGGGTAGGCAACAACATGTCTGCAACACTGATCCTTAACACTGGGGCTCCTCAGGGGTGTGTACTTAGTCCCCTCCTGTACTCCCTGTTCATCCACGACTGCGTGGCCAAACACGACTCCAACACCATCATTAAGTTTGCTGATGACACAAAAGTGGTAGGCCTGATCACCGACAACGATGAGACAGCCTATAGTGACAAGGTCAGGGAACTGGCAGTGTTGTGCCAGGACAACAACCTCTCCCTCAATGTGAGCAAGACAAAGGAGCTGATCGTGGTCTACAGGAAAAGGCTGGCCGAAAACAGGCCCCCATTAACAACAACGGGGCTGTAGTGGAGCGGGTCGAGAGTTTCAAGTTCCTTGGTGTCACCTACGATCTATCATGGTCCAAACACACCAAGACAGTCGTGAAGAGGGCACGACAAAACCTTTTCCCCCTCAAGAGACTGAAAAGATTTGGCATGGGTCCCCAGATCCTCAATTTTCTATAGCCGCACCATCGAGAGCATCCTGACCGGTTGCATCACCGCCTTGCATGGCAACTGCTCGGCATCTGACCGTAAGGCGCTACAGAGGGTAGTGCATATGGACCAGTACATCACTGGGGCCAAGCTTCCTGCCATCCAGGACCTATACAATAGGCGGGGTCAGAGGAAAGCCCATAAAATTGTCAGAGACTCCAGTCACCTAAGTTAAAGACTATTTTCTCTTCTACCACAATCATGGTACCAATAACTGATTCTAATACAACATATGTATGTCCTTGAATTCATTATTTTAAAATCGCACACAGAAGAAGTTATAAGGATAATTTAGTTGCTAATGGCAGCCTACAGTACTCCGGTCAGCCTTCAACTTGAGTTAATGAGAGGGGGCAGGACTAAACTAGCCTGCAACAACATTTCCTGGAGTATCTCAAACTGCGCATGTTATGTCTCCATCAGATGCCATCTTAACCGACTTAATTTGGCTTCAATGCGCTATTGAGTCTTCACATAGGAATGAATGGTGTCACATGATCAATGTCTTTGTTCATCCATTCGCGAGCCATATTCAGTCAATGGATTACGCCTATCCTCTACCCCCGTCCATAACGCCCTAGAAAAACCCAAGTCTACTCAATGGTAATAGTGCTTTTCTGCTGTTTTGTTTTACATTGTATTGTTTTTTGTGTTACTGGGATTAGGGCAGTATTGGGAATGAAACCCTGTTCTCAATGGGTTTTCCCTGAATAAAGAAAGAATACAAAATACAAAATAAAATAATAAAGGATATTGCTCCATCTCACCTGGATATGGGACGTGGAACCATGGTGCGCTGGTGACAGCATCCAGGTTCACGTCAGTCCTGGCTGTGTAGCCATACTGGTCCGGCTGAGAGGGAAGGGCTTCAAAGATGGTCAGCAAAAAGCAGACCAACCAGGCACCACACATCCCAAACAAAGCCTGTGGATGAATAGAAAGGAGAAATGTATTGTTTAGTTTAAACTTTGCTTCGACATATTGTTTAGTTTAGACATCTCATTAAGACATAATTTAGACATATCATTTAGAAACATCGGTTAGTTTAGACATCTTTATGAGACATATAATAAAAAAATACAATTTAGTTACATTGTTTAGACATATCTGTCACGACTTCCGCCCGAAATCGGCTCCTCTTCTTGTTCGGGCAGCGTTCGGCGGTCGACGTCACCGGCTATCTAGCCATCGCCGCTCCATTTTTCATGTATCCATTTGTTTTGTCTTGTTCCCTTCACACCTGGTTTTCATTCCCCAATCAATCCATATGTATATATTCCTCTGTTCCCCATCATGTCTTTGTGTAAGATTGTTTGTGTTACGTGTATTTTGATATTGTGGATATTGTTACGCGCATTACTTTTTGTCTTTGTTCCGTGTTTGGGCACATTTTATGTTACTTTGTGCTGTCATTTTGGACTGGAATAAAAAGTGCGCCTGTTCACTACACTCTGCTCTCCTGCACCTGACTTTGCCTCCAATACACACTCCTAACAATATAATTTAGTATAGATGTCGTTTAGACATCGTTTAGAGACATATAGTATTTTCTGCTGCTACTTTGTGGCATGTTTTTGTTTGTATTCATTGTGTCATTTCCATCAGACGTCAAGTTGAAATGTTAATGGTAGGTATCCATGCAGACTCTTAAGTGCTGCTAGAATGTAAATGTAAGGTGTGTGCTTGTCTTGATATACAGTACCTCTTCCACATTATCACAAGTGAACTCCAGAAGTTCCCTAGCTGCAGGGTGGAACATCCTCATTCGGATACTAAACTCGAGGCCTGTTTAGCTCTCTTACATCTCTGCTTTTTGTTGTGATGTTGACACCTGAGTGCCACTTCCCCAACTGGCAAAATTTGTGTTCTATAGAGGTGCATCAAGGAGTAGATTGTGGTGTGCAAATAAGAATGACTAAACCCTGCTGTGAACTCCTTTTCATCTATGGCTTAGCTTTATTTCTATCCCAACATTTTTTAACTTGCCTTTGGCATAGACTGTCCATTAATCATCACTCCCAAATGAATGTATTGCTACTAAATTGGTGTTAAAAGAGAAGGCACTGAGAGTGACTTTGTTATTATGCTTGGCTCCAAAAGTGTTCTGTTCCTGTAGCGCACAGTGGGCCAGTTTCCTGGACCCAGATAAAAGGTAGTCCTGGACTAAACAACAAGCTCTCACAGCAGAATCAGACATTCATCCATGTTTCTCAAACGTCAAATTTAGACGTTCTTCAAAAACGTCAAATTTAGACGTTCTTCAAAAACGTCAAATTTCGAAGTGTTTGAGGTTAAGTTTAGGCATTAACTCCACATTTTTAAGGTTAGGGTTACATTTAGTCATTAACACCTATATCTTAAGGTTAGGCTTTAAATCAGAATGGTTAAGGTAAGGGTTAAGGTTTAGGATAGGCTTAAACCAAAACTAGAAAAAACTGCTTTCTATCGCTGGATTTGAACATGCAACTTTTAGCACCAGAGGTAGATGCTTACGCCCATCCGCCACGTCCTAGTGAAACCGAAACCTGCAGTGGTCTAAGAAGCTGTGCCACTGGAGATTCTGGATTCTAGTCCAGGCTCTGTCGCAGCTGGCCGTGACCGGGAGACCCATGGGGGGCGCACAATTGGCCCAGCGTCGTCCGGGTTAGGGGAGGGTTTGGCCCTGTGGTGGGCCCGGCGCAGTGCACGTTGACACGGTGCACATTGATACGGTGTTTCCTCTGACACATTGGTGCGGCTGACTTCCGGGTTAAGTGGGCATTGTGTCAAGAAGCAGTGCGGCTTTGTTGGGTTGTGTTTCGGAGGACGCACGGCGCTCAACCTACGTCTCTCCCGAGTCCGTACGGTAAGATATTTGTGGTTTAAGTATACATTTAATTTAGAACAATAGAGTTTTTATGGTAACAGATGTATGAATGGTAACAATGTTCATACATTTTCTTATAAGAAACACATTTTCTTTAAACAGAAGTTGTATACTGTAGGTGTTTATGCAAGGGCTACGACGGGTCACAAAGTACACGCAGAGTCTGTGCCTGAAACGTTGTAACGTGTGCAGAATTAAAGTGAGGTTTATAAAACGGTGATGTACTGTATATATGAAGCGAGTATCTTTCAGCACAGAAAACAGGTATAGTAACTTACTGAAAACAGCTTAAAGAGAGGATACTGGAACACTTCCCACTTCTTATCCTTGTAAGCAATCAAAGGAACTTCAACTTTGCTCAGGTACTGAGAAAACAGAAGGATGAGGCACACTGTCCTGTGGGAAGGAAAGACAAACACAAGGATTCTCACGCACATTGGACCACTTTAAGCCAATGGTTCCTAACCCAGGGCCACAATAACTTACACATTTGGGTAATTTAGCAGACACTCTTATCCAGAGAGATTGCAGTAGCAATCGGGGTAAAGTGTCTTGCTCAAGGGCACATCAACAGATTTTTCATCTAATCAGCTCGGGGATTCAAACCAGCGACCTTTCGGTTACTGGTCCAACACTCTTAACTGCTAGGTTACCTGCCGCCCCCATATATAGACTTGACATGTTTTCATACACATCAACTTGGAGTGAATTAGCTCAAGGAATAACATGTCATTACATGCGGTTTTGCGATTGTGATCCCACCCTTTATTTAAGACGTTAAGACGTTGCTTAAAGCTCACAACAAAAAGGGAGATTACGGCTAATCCTGGGTGATAAAACTAACTGAAAATTCATAGTGTATTAAAGATAAACCCCAGAAAATATTATGCCAATCAAATGCATGTTATCTTATGTAATTGTGAGATACTGATGGTAACTATTTGTAGTTTGATAACAGCGCTCAACTGAGTGCTAACCTGTTCACTAAGCATCCCAAATGGCACCCTATTCCCTATGCGGTGCACGGGCAAAAGTAGGGCACTATATAGGGAATAGGGTGCCATTTGGGGCATATTTCCTAACACTACACTGCCTGGCCTTGGGTGTTATCGGTGCCGTCTAATATTGTGACAGCTGTATGAAGCCGGTCAAGGGTGTTCCCCACGATGCAGATCCTCTCTTCAACTCCCAGCACTGTTTCCAGGAATAAAGCCTATCTAATTCACTATCGACACGTCCAACCATGCAACCACAGTTTTCACCTCCATAGCAAACCTTCCCAGAACACAGGCTAGGTCTGTGACCCCTATTTTATTTATTGACCTTTATTTCAACAGGGAAGTCATATTGAGACTAAAGTCTCTTTTTAAAAATGAGCACTGGCCTGCACATTACAAAACAAGTACATCAATAGGCAAGTATAGATAAACATAAATATACACAATATACATATTAACATACAAAACACAGTCAATTAAAACAAACACATTCTTCATTATAAAAATCAGTCAGTTGTCAGTTGTCGGAATTTCCCTAGGGACACCGAAGCATCCAGTCAAAACGCACTGTATTTGGAGATTATTCCAAACATAGGGTACAAGGAAATTAAAAGCTGATTTACCTAACTCTCTAGACACTCCTGTGAATGGGTTTGATAACTTGTAATTTGATGTTAGGTAAGTCGGAAGTTTGTGGAGCAGAGCTTGTAAACAAAAAGAGCGTGTGACTTTAAAGCGGTCCAGCCAACCTTTGGTAAAGAATGCAGTGATGAGTAATTAAAATATCTCCTGTGATAAAACAAAGGACGCTATGATAAACAGCATCCAGGGGTTTGAGAGTAGTGGCAGCTTTGCATCAGAGATTTGACAGTTTTCCAGAATTTAGATGGATTCCCCTTACTACCAGAAAGAGTGGTTGCGTAATCATTTCCCCAGCACGAATGGGCACTTGACAGAGGTTCCAAGGAAGGGTGTGGATGCCTGTCTGCCGGCAGTGGAGGCAGGTGAAGGAAATGAGGATGGCTGGAATGGAATGAATGGAACAGTATCAAATGTAGACGTTGGTCTAGAAGCTCAGTGGTCACTTTTGCAGCTTCCATTCATAAACCGGCACTATCTGGCACAACAACGACAACAGTGGCCTCCTCGTGACTCGGCTAAGACCCTGAGCATGCAGGAGGACTCAAGATGGTAGGAGAGAGAGAGGAAAAGGGCACTAGGCTAAGTGGGATATGGCTGATTAGTAGCCAGACATGGAGACAGGAGCCCACAAGATTCTCTCACCGTAATGAATTTAGTTATGACATTATCCAGAGACGCCCACCCGCCCGCCGCTCTGTAAATAAAGACACATTTCACAGGGGTAAGAGTTGAAGGACAGGCTGAGCGAGGGGTGCAGTGAGTTGGCTGGTGACAGTTCTGTCTGCAGGGCACTTTTTAAGATCTGAGGTGGTTGGAGCTTTGTCAGATTAACCGGTAGGGAGCAGATGTCGTCCATTCGCTGGGCAAAGAGCCTGTTCAGACGGGCATTTAGTACAACACAGATCAATAAATCGGAAACATTTACTTAAATTGTCATTTGAGGATGAGAGTTGAATAGCATGACTACTGAAGTCGGGACTGAAGTTGCGTGACTTGATTCAGAACCAACTATTGTGACACAGAGCCTGAACATTGGGTCAATTGAAGCTGTGTCTCCTGGGAAAATCTTTTTTTCTCTCTCCTTGCTTACTGTGAGTTACCTCTTAGAAGAGACTGTCACATGTTCTACTTGTTTGTTGTTTGCTTGTTTGTTAGACCACGCTGATCATATGTGACTCATTTTAGGAAACTACTTCACAGGAGAGGCATTTGGAAGTAAACATTTGTTTATCAAAATGCGTGTCTTGGCAGAAATGCCTTCTGGAACATGTGCCTTAATAACGAACTTGTATGCCATCTGTAAATACTGTGGTAAACCACGGGGTGTTGGATTTGAGCGCACAGGGATGGACACAGAGACAGGGAGATTCTAGTCAGAAAGCACGCCTTTCTGACTTGAATCTCAACATAAAACATACATTTCAACATAAAATAAACGTAACAACAAAATAACTTTCTGGGCCACCTCCTCGTATTCGGTTCCGTGCCCCGGGGGCTTTGTTCCCATCTCTTGGCTCACTTCCTGCCTCTCTTTTTATCTCCTACGGTGTGCCACGGTGCTTCCTATATGTGGCCTGCACTGCTGGTTGGCACTCTCCCCTAATTGCCCCTAATTTGTGCCATCAGCTTTAGGGTTCCCAGCCCAGATACTCCAAGTAGAGGGAGCCAACGTCGTGGCACGTACCTCCCCTCTATCACCAACCTCCTGGGTAAACCTGATCTACCACTTCACGTCTATTTGCGTCTCTCCCGGATGGAAACTACAAGTGCAATGGCTGCTCTCAATGCAATGGTACTTACAAATGTAGATCCTTCAAACACCCCCAAACAGGGAAACAGATCCCAATCAAAGGCGTTATCACGTGCTCCACTAAGGCAGTTATTTATCTTATACCTTGTTCTTGTGGTAAAAATGATGTGGGTAAAACAAAGTGCAAATTAAAAGTACAAATCTCTTAGTATCGCAGCACCAAAAACCGACTACCTAGTTGCGGCCCATTTTTTGGAAGCGAACCACTCGATTCCGTCCCTACGTTATATCGGGATCGAACATGTCAACCTCCCTAGAAGAAGGGGTGACCTCGACAATTTATTGATAAAACGAGAGGCTGCCTGGATCTTTAATTTAAAGACCCTTGCTCTCTTCGGTCTCAACGTAGACTTTGATCTGAAGCCATTCTTGTGATTATTGTGATTTTCTATTCATTGTAATTGTTTGTAGGCCTATGTAGCCAAATTGTATCTATGATCGTATACTATCCATTCATGTTTTTTGTATGTTCTGTTTATATTTGAGAATTAACCAATGATATCAGGCCACGCCCGGCCATGATTGCAGACACCTGTGTATGTCCTTTGACACTATTTAAACTAGTGACCTGCAGTGTTTGTCATTATACTGTACCCTGATGAAGACTGCTTGTCTGTAGAAATGTTGATTATTAGGTTATTCAATTATTGCATTTGAGCTCCTAGAGTGTGCGGCTCTCCTTTTCTTTTTTGAGTGTTCTACTCTACTAACCAGCACCTCACCTTACAGGTGTGCATTTCTTTCGCCTCCAGACCTCCCGGGATACCACAATATTAATAAAATTGTTCAATTATGAGCCTAGTTGGTTTAGCCACGAAAAAAGTCAGGAACCTTCACCCTAGCCATACATGATTGGCTGAGATAATGGATGGACTGGACATGCAGGGAGATGAGTTCAGATTGGTCTGCCATGTCTATAACATGAGCTGCTCAGTATGTGTAGGTAATCCTTTCTAACGCAGCTTTTTTAAAGCTATCACGAAGATCTACAAAAAAACACCTGTCTCCGGATTATATTTACGAACTAAGGGCAACCATGGCATCCGTAACAGAGAGGGAGAAGCGTTCATCCATGTATACAGGTAAGAGAGTCTAGCTAGCTACATTTTCAGATATTATACGTTACTAATTTTGCCAGAAAGTCATTTTCTTTGCAAGTTAAGGCGTACTGTTAGCTAGCTAGCTAAAGTTAACTGGCTGGCTGGCTGGCTCGCTAGCTAACGTTACGTGTATGATCTGTGTAGTAATATTATTCGTATCTCAGAGACATTTGCATTGCTAGTTATAGCCTAATGTTAGCTAGCTAGCTAACATTGAACCTAGTTGGTTAGCTTTAGCTACCTGTAGATTCATGCATGGTAGTAACGTTATGAGTTGGGATTATGGCTCATTGTCTAGCTAGCTACATGTCTAAATAAAAGACTCCACTATGCAAAGAACCATTTCACTGTACAGTTTACACCGTCTGTATCCTGTGCATGTTACAAATAAACGTTGATTTCATTTGATATAGTGTGTGTTTGTCTGGAGAAATAAATGTAAGGTTCCAGCGCTGTATCTATTATGCTTTGTTTCGGGGCAAACCGGATCACTCAGAGTTCCAATGCGGCAATTGTTTGACGCTGAGGATTATAGGCTTGAGGTGGCTTCCTTGATAACGCAGGTCGCCAGCCTACAAAACAAATTGGAGAAAACACAGAGTGGAATGTTTACCTTTTCTACGATGGTGGCTGGATGGCGTTCACGCTTGTTGGATGCATCTCCGTCTTGTTGTTTGTCGTTACCCAACTGGCCGTTTTTGCACGGAGCTCCCCCATCTGATAGCAGAGTCGAAGGTGCACAGCAAGAGGAGCATGACAATCAATGATGGTCGCATGTCACGAGCCATGGAAGACGAAAACAGAGGCCTACACTCCAAACGAGAGGCCCGGAGCGGATACACACAACTATTTTTGCCGTCCTGGAGCCTGATCTTCCTGCACCTTCGTCACTGGGGGTACCTGTATCTGTGGCCGCAGTGCCTACTCCTACGATTTCGATGTCGGCGTCACCCATCTTGCATCCCTGCTCTGGATCGAGCGGGCTTCTCCATCTGTCAGAGGCCTGCACCAGGTGCCTGGAGCAATGGGCTCAGGTTATCCTGCCTCTCGCCCGTCCATAAAGGGTTCTCCGAATCCTGTGAAGCGTGGGAGTGGGCGGATTTCCTTGTCCTTCTCGCCAGCTGTGATTTTGTGCAGCTCTATGGTAAGAAATGTGACCGTTCCAGGTGCAAAAACAATGTACTATCCCGGAGCTTGAGTAAATTACATTACTAAGCTGCTCTTGAATGTACCACATCACGACCTGGAAATCAATTCTATTGTAGTCCATGTGGGTTTTAATGACATTATGAAGGCAGCTCTGAACAGTTGAAACTGGATATGACTCTCTGTTACTGTAGACACTAATAAAAGACCCATCATATCTGGCCCTGTGCCCTCTCTGAATCGTGGCATTGAACGCTTTAGCGAGATTCTTTCTCTTCCCAACTGGCTGCGTGATTATTGCAGCTCCATGGGTGTAACTTTTGTTGACAATTTTGATACCTTTTGGAAACAAAACACGTCTTATAAGTAGCGTCTTATAAGTAGCTTGGGATCCACCCAAATCATTTGGGTGCCTGGATCCTTTCACAGCATTATAGATCAGCTCAGTTAATCCCTATCATTGTGACACTGAGTTGTCATGAATTTTCAGCAAATGTACATTATACCATGGGCGTTGGTAGACACAATGTAAGTAACCTAATTTATGTCCCTCTAACTGCCCTGAATCCCTTTGCTGATCCTACAGCTATTGTATGCAGTAATCATGTGCCTATGAACCAGAGTAATACTGTTAGCACTGAGGCAGTGTGCCCTAGTAGGAAGTCCACTGTGTGCAGCTCACCCTGCACGGACATAAATAACATGAACATATCTACATCTGCTAAGCTTCCCAGTAAAGCAATGAAAACAAGTAAGCATCCCAGAAGAAAAGTGTGCAAAATAGCCCACATTAACATAGCTTAAGAAACAAGGTTCATGAAATCAATGATTTCCTATTAACAGATGAAATTCATATTCTGACTATCTCTGAAACTCACTTAGATAATACCTTTTGATACAGTGGTAGCAATACATGTTTATAAGATCTACAGAAATGCCAAAGGTGGAGGTGTGGCCATTTATATTCAGAACCACATTCCTGTAAAGCTTAGAGAGGATTTCATGTTAAGTACTGTTGAAGTAATATGGGTCCAAGTTTATCTACCTCACCTAAACCCATTCTGGTGGGAAGCTGCTATAGACCACCAAGTGCTAACAGTCAGAATCTGGATAAAATGTGTGAAATGCTTGATAATGTATGTGATATCAACAGAGAGGTATATTTGCTGGGTAATGTAAATATTGACTGGTTTTCATCAAGCTGCCCACTCAAGAGAAAGCTTCAAACTGTAATCAGTGCATGCAACCTGGTTCAGGTTATCAGTCAACCTACCAGGGTAGTTACAAATAGCACAGGAATGAAATCATCAACATGTATTGATCACATCTTTACTAATGCTGCAGAAATTTGCTTGAAAGCAGTGTCCAGGTCCATCGGATGTAGTGATCACAATATAGTAGCCATATCTAGGAAAAATACAATTCCAAAGACTGGGTCTAATATAGTGTATAAGAGATCATACAATACGTTTTGTAGTGATTCCCATGTTGTTTGTCAAGAATATCTGTTGGTCTGTTGTGTGTAATGAGGAGCAAACAGACGCTGCACTTGACACATTTATGAAATTGCTTATTCCAGTTATGCACCCACTAAGAAAATTACTGTAAAAACTGTTAAATCTCCATGGATTGATGAGGAATTTAAAAATTGTATGGCTGAGAGGGATGAGGCAAAAGGAATGGCAAATAAGTCTGGCTGCACAATGGATTGGCAAACGGAATGCAAATTGAGAAATCATGTGACTAAACTAAATAAAAAGAAGAAGAAACTACACTATGAAACAAAGATAAATTACATAAAGAATGATAGTAAAACGCGTTGGAGCACCTTAAATGAAATTTGGGGAAAAAAGGCAAACTCAGCTCCATTATTCATTGTATCAAATGGCTCATTCGTCACAAAACCGACTACATTAATGATTTGTTCATTGTCAAGATTAGCAAACTTAGGCATGACATGCCAGCAATGAACGCTGACACTACACATCCAAGTATATCTGACCAAATTATGAAAGACAAGCATTGAAAATTTGAATTCCGTAAAGTGAGTGTGGAAGAGGTGAAAAAATTATTGTTGTCTATCAACAATGACAAGCCACCGGGGTCTGACAACTTGGATGGGAATTTACTGAGGAAAATAGCGGACGATATTGCCACTCCTGTTTGCCATATTTTCAATTTAAGCCTACTAGAGAGTGTGTGCCCTCAGGCCTGGAGGGAAGTAAAAGTAATTCCGCTACCTAAGAATAGTAAAGCCCCATTTACTGGCTCAAATAGCCGACCAATCAGCCTGTTACCAACCCTTAGTAAACGTTTGGAAAAAATTGTGTTTGAGCAGATACAATGCTATTTTACAGTAAACAAATGTCCTTCCGTTTCAGCATGCTTATACGGAAGGACATTCAACAAGCACAGCACTTACACAAATGACTGATGATTGGCTAGAGAAATTGAAGACAAAAAGATTGTGGGGCTGTTTTTTTTAGACTTCAGTGTGGCTTTTGACATGAATTGATCATAGTCTGCTGATGGAAAAGCGTATGTGTTATGGCTTTACACCCCCTGCTATATTGTGGATAGATAGTTACCCGTCTAAAAAAACACAGATGGTGTTCTTTAATGGAAGCCTCTCCAACATAATCCAGGTAGAATCAGGAATTCCCCAGTGCAGCTGTCTAGGCCCCTTACTTTTTTCAATCTTTGAGTAAAGCCAATGTGTCTATGAATGCGTATGACTGAACATTATACATTTCAGCTACTACAGCGACTGAAATGACTGCAACACATAATTAACAAAGAGCTGCAGTTAGTATCAGAATGGGTGGCAAGGAATAAGTTAGTTCTAATTGTTTCTGAAACTAAAAGCATTGTATTTGGGAAAAATCATTCACTAAACCCTAAACCTCAACTAAATCTTGTAATAAATCATGTGGAAATTGAGCAAGTTGAGGTGACTAAACTGCTTGGAGTAACCCTGGATTGTAAACGGTCATGGTCAAATATTGATACAACAGTAGCTAAGATGGGGAGAAGTCTGTCCATAATAAAGCGATGCTCTACCTTCTTAACAGCACTATCAACAAGGCAGGTCGTACAGGCCCTAGTTTGGACGCACTTGGACTACTGTTCAGTCATGTGGTCCGGTGCCACAAAAAGGGAGTTAGGAAAATTGCAATTGGCTCAGAACAGGACACCACGGCTGGCCTTTGGATGTACACAGAGAGCTAAAATTAATTATATGCATGTCAATCTATCCTGGCTCCAAGTGGTGGAGAGATTCACTTCATCACTACTTGTATTTATGAGAGGTATTTACATGTTGAGTGCACCGAGCTGTCTGTTTGAACTACTGGTGCACAACTCGGACACCCATGCATAGCCTACAAGACATGCCACAAGAGGTCTCTTCACAGTCCCCAAGTCCAGAACAGACTATGGGAGGCGCACAGTACTACATAGAGCTATGACTACATGGAACTCTATTCCACATCAGGTAACTGATGCAAGCAGTAAATTTTGAATTAAAAAACAGATAAAAATACACGTTATGGAACAGCGGGGACTGTGAAGCAATACAAACATAGCCATAGACACATGCATACACACACACGATAACATGCGCACTATACACACATGTACACATGGATTTTGTATTGTAGATATGTGGTATTGGTGGATTAGGGGCCTGAGGGCACACAGTGTGTTGTGAAACCTGTGAATTTATTTAATGTTTTTGTAACGTCTGCTTCCAACTCACACCCTCAAACACGTAGATCCCCTGAACGCAGGTCACTTTCCAGCCCACTTTCCAGATCCCACTCTCAAACACCTAGATCCCCTGAACGCAGCTCACTCTCCAGATCCCAATCACCTGAATTCTAATCACCTGTTCACACACCTGTATGTCATTATCACACACTATTTAGTTCAGTTCTTTGCACCCCATCACTGAGGTAGTGTTTGTTTTGTGACACACGTCTTTCAGAGCTCTGGTTTTCCTGTGATTTACGTTGCCTGTGTATGATAGTTTTTGCCTATTCCCTGTACTTTAGCTTATTGGATTTCCTGTTATCTTCCTATTGCCTGATCTCCCGGACTACATTACTAGCCTTTTCCCTGCCTGTACTGTTGCCCTTTTGGACCCCCTGTGTATGACCTTCTGCCTGGCCCTGGACCCAGCTACCTGCCTCCTCCTGTGGTCCTTTGCAATAAACACCTGCTGCGCCCTGCGCTTGAAACCAGCTCTCTGTCTCCCCTCGTGTTCATTACAGTTTTTAAAATTGTATAACTGCCCTAATTTTCCTGGACACCAGGAAGAGTAGCTGCTACCTTGGCAGCAGCAAATGGAGATCCATAATAAATACAAATACCAGAGACGGTAATGTGAAGAACAACATGACCTGCAACAAAATCAAATTAGGATATAACGTTAGGCAAAGAGACAGTATCCAAGTTCTAAAATTCTATAGTAGAAAGCCTTGCTTTTATTTTGTCACAGTCACAACCGTAAACTATTTTCTGTAATTAGCTCGCCATTAACTTGTAAATAATGATCTTGTGAGTTTCTTTTCCTGTAATAATGAATACAAATGAGCTAAAGTTAAGACATTGTCAGCTATATGATATAGCCATTATTTGAACTGGCTATCCAGCTAACTTAACGTTGATTAGCTAGCTAACAAGCTAGAAATAAACCAAAACATTGTTTAGAAAGTTGCTTTCAGTTGCCTGGTTTGCTAGATTTACATAATACTAAATACGGATGGGTTTATTGGTGTTAAAATACACCAGTCATGCAATTTTGGACCACCAGGCTGCTGATGTAATGTAGCTTGTTGTTTTTGTGTATAATTTTTCATAACGACAAGTTTGATGTCAATTTAATTTTACCTTTATTTAACTAGGCAAGTCAGTTAAGAATGCATTCTTATTTAACAATGACGGCATACATCAGCCAAACCCTCCCCTAACCCGGAAGATGCTGAGTCAGTTGTGCACCGCCTCATGGGATTCCCCGATCACAGCCAGTTGTAATACAGTCCGGGATCAAACCAGGGTCTGTACTGACACCTCTAGCACTGAGATGCCGTGCCTTAGACAGCTGCGCCACTCGGAAGCCCTAAAAACATTAATGATGTCACTGAGACAACTGTGTACAGACATGTCGATAGACAAAGTATAAACCATTCTTGAAAGCTTTGGTTGTTTAGTGTCACACCCTGACACCTCAAATCGAATCAAATTGCATTTGTCACTCACATGGTTAGCGAGTGTAGCGAAATGCTTGTGCTTCTAGTTCCGACCATTCAGTAATATCTAACAAGTAATCTAACAATTTCACAACAACTACCTTATACACACAAGTGTAATGGAATGAATAAGAATATGTACATAAAAATATATGGATGAGCGATGGCCGCAAGGCATAGGCAAGATGCAGTAGATGGTATAGAGTACAGTATATACATATGAGATGAGTAATGTAGGGTACGTAAACATTATATTAAGTGCCATTGTTTTAAGTGGCTAGTGATACACTTATTACATAAAAATTTTAATTATTAAAGTGGCTAGAGATTTGAGTCAGTATGTTGGCAGCAGCCACACATACTGAGATAGAAGCTGTTTTTGAGATAGAAGCTGTTTTTTAGTCTCTCGGTCCCAGCTTTGATGCACCTGTACTGACCTCACCTCGAACAGGCAGTGGCTCGGGTGGTTGTTGTCCTTGATGCACTTTTTGGCCTTCCTGTGACATCGGGTGGTGTAGGTGTCCTGGAGGGCAGGTAGTTTGCCCCCGGTGATGCGTTGTGCAGACCTCACTACCCTCTGGAGAGCCTTACGGTTGTGGGCGGAGAAGTTGCCGTACCAGGCGGTGATACAGCCCGAAAGGATGCTCTCGATTGTGCATCTGTAAAAGTTTGTGAGTGTTTTTGGTGACGAGCCAAATTTCTTCAGCCTTCTGAGGCGCTGTTGCGCCGCCTTCACCATGCTGTCTGTGTGAGTGGATCATTTCAGTTTGTCCGTGATGTGTACACCGAGGAACTTAAAACTTTCCACCTTCTCCACTACTGTCCCGTCAGTGTGGATAGGGGGCTGCTCCCTCTGCTGTTTCCTGAAGTCCACGATCGTCTCCATTGATTTGTTGACATTGAGTGTGAGGTTATTTTCCTGACACGACACTCCGAGGGCATTCACCTCCTCCCAGTAGGCCGTTTCGTCATTGTTGGTAATCAAGCCTACCACTGTATTGTTGTCTGCAAACTTGATGATTGAGTTGGAAGCGTGCATGGCCACGCAGTCATGGGTGAACAGGGAGTACAGGAGAGGGCTGAGAACACACCCTTGTGGGCCCCAGTGTTGAGGATCAGCGGGGTGGAGATGTTGTTTTCTACCCTCACCACCTGGGGGCGGCCCGTCAGGAAGTCCAGGACCCAGTTGCACAGGGCGGGGTCGAGACCCAGGGTCTCAAGCTTAATGACGAGTTTGGAGGGTCCTATGGTGTTAAATGCTGAGCTGTAGTCGATGAACACCATTCTTACATAGGTATTCCTCTTGTTCAGATGGGTTAGGGCAGTGTGCAGTGTGATTTCGATTGTGTTGTCTGTGGACCTATTGGGGCGGTAAGCAAATTGGAGTGGGTCTAGGGTGTCAGGTAGGGTGGAGGTGATATGGTCCTTGACTAGTCTCTCAAAGCACTTCATGATGACGGAAGTGAGTGCTACGGGGCGATAGTCATTTAGTTCAGTTACCTTAGCTTTCTTGGGAACAGGAACCATGGTGGCCCTCTTGAAGCATGTTGGAACAACAGACTGGGATAAGGATTGATTGAATATGTCCGTAAACACACCAGCCAGCTGGTCTGCGCATACTCTGAGGACGCGGCTAGGGATGCCGTCTGGGTCGGCAGCCTTGCGAGGGTTAACACGTTTAAATATTTTACTCGCGGTGAAGGAGAGCTCGCAGGTTTTGGTAGCGGGCCGTGTCGGTGGCACTGTATTGTCCTCAAAGCGAGCAAAGAAGTTGTTTAGTTTCTCTGGGAGCAAGACATTGGGGTTCGCGACGGGGCTGGTTTTCTTTTTGTAGTCCGTGATTGACTACAAAACAACAATACATCTGTTTAACTTTGTAAACTAAAGGTGTGTTTAGAATTATTTTTGTTGTATTAATGCTATTTAATCTCTCCTCAGACTAATATTATTCTGTTTGTCCTGTGGGTACCTTTGCCACTGTTCCACCCCTTGTGTATTGCGCTGTCATGGTGTATTGGTGTAACAAACAGAATAATATTAGTCTGAGGAGAGATTAAATAGCATTAATACAACAAAAATAATTCTAAACACACCTTTAGTTTACAGTTAAACAGATGTATTTTTTCTTCATAATAAGCAGGAGTAATATTCTTAGATCAGAATGACAGCAGACTGTACTTCTATCCATGTCACTAAAGACTAACAGAAACAAAAGACAAATTTAACTAGAATGGCTTCGAGATACCTCTCGTGTCTGAGCCATTGAATTGCGACTCTACTTTGTCTTTATACTGACGCTTAGCTTGTTTGATTGCCTTGCGGAGGGAATAGCTACTCTGTTTGTATTCGGTCATGTTTCCGGTCGCCTTGCCCTGATTAAAAGCAGTGGTTCGCGCTTTCAGTTTTGCGCGAATGCTGCCATCAATCTACGATTTCTGTTTGGGGAAGGTTTTAATAGTCGCTTTGGGTACAACATCACCAATGCACTTGCTAATAAACTCGCTCACCGAATCAGCGTATTCATCAATGTTATTGTCCGACGCTATGCGGGACATATCCCAGTCCACGTAATCGAAGCAATCTTGAAGCATGGAATCCGATTGGTCGGACCAGCGTTGAACAGACCTGAGCACGGGCGTTTCCTGTTTTAGTTTCTGTCTATAGGCTGGGAGCAGCAAAATGGAGTCATGGCTAGATTTTCCGAAAGGAGGGCGGGGGAGGGCTTTGTATGCGTCGCAGAAGTTAGAGTAACAATGATCCAGGGTTTTGCCAGTCCGGGTCGCGCATTCAATATGCTGATAAAATTTAGGGAGCCTTGTTTTCAGATTAGCCTTGTTAAAATCCCCAGCTACAATAAATGCAGCCTCAGGATATGTGGTTTCCAGTTTACATAGAGTTTGTTTCCACCCCCCTCCAGGTGTCACCCATCTTCCCCATTATCCCCAGTGCATTTATACCTGTGTTCTCTGTTTGTCTGTTGCCAGTTCATTTTGTTTCATGAAACCTACCAGCGGTTTTCCCCTTGCTCCTGTCTGTTCTAGTTCCTGTTTTTCTCGGTTTTGATCATTCTGCCTGCCTGCTTACTTACTGACTTTATTGTCCCCATGGGGAAATTTTGTTGCAGTGTCATGTACACATTTAAAGTTAAATACAAATCAATATTGACAATACAACTTCCATAACAGTTACATACCAATAAAACAAATATATATATAATTATAATAAAGAAAGAAATACAACTTTTTTTTTAAAGCCTGCTGGCCTTACGGAGTAGATAGGAACATTAGCCCGAGCTATTTAGGAGGGATATCACAACTGGCACAAATGATTGTCTAGTTGTGTTTTTCCTGCTGAGGGGTGCCCTATACCTGCACCCAGAGGGGAGTAGTTCAAAGTCCAGGTACATGGGGTGGCTTGGGTCTAAAATTATTTTGTGAGCCTTATGGAGGGCCCTGACCTTAAAGATCTCATCCAGGCCTGACTGTTTGACTCCTAGTACCCTGCGGAGGGCCCTGACCTTAAAGATCTCATCCAGGCCTGACTGTTTGACTCCAATTACCTTGCTTGCTGTGGTAATAATCCTTCTCAACATATTTCTCTGGCTGACAGTGGCATTACCAAACCAACAAACAATATAAAAGTTAACACAGCACTCTACAAAGTCATCTAGGACCGGGCCATGATGTTCCTCATCATCATGCAACAGGCTGATCAAGGCAGTGTCATCAGCGAACTTAACGAGGTGTCTGTCAGTATGGGAACTAGTACAACTATTAGTGTACAATATGTACAGGAGTGGGGACAAAACACATCCCTGAGGAGAGCCTGTGTTGGTATTGCGTATATCCGACACGTGGGGACCTATTTTGACTCGCTGTGACCTCTGGCTCAGGAAGTCCAACCGCCACATAACCAGTCCCCCATCTATGGAGAAGTCCCAAATGAGTCTCTGTGCCAGAATGTTAGGCTGGATTTTGTTGAAAGCAGAAGAAAAGTCAACAAACAGAACCCTGACATGGGATTTGGCACCCTCTAGATGTCTATAGACCATGTTAAGGAGGGTAAGAATGGCATCATCAACTCCTCTGCTAGGCTGATAGGCAAACTGAAATGGGTCGAGAAGCTTCTGGGTGACACTGAGAATATGACTTTCACAATTTTCTCAAGGCATTTCATTACTAAGGATGTCAAGGCGACAGGGCGGCAGTCATTCAGCACAGAGGGATTAGATGCTTTAGGAATTGGTATAATTATAATTATCGTTTTTCCACAATACTGGCACGTGTTGCTGGTTCTGTACTTTGCCACACCACACTAGATTATTGACCCCTGCCTGTTCTGACCCTGAGACTGTCTGCTGTTCTGGATCTTTTGCACCCTATCTGGATTACCGACCTCTGCCTGCCCTTGACCTGTCGTTTTGCCTGCCCCTGTACTAGTAATAAACTGTTGTTACTTCGACACTGTCTGCATCTGGGTCTTACCTGAAACGTGATAGTTTAGTACACTACCGTACTCACTCTGTTTAGCACATGGCCTTATATGTGAAAGAGATGGGTGGGGTTAAGGCTTAAGAGGGTGGGAACGATGCTGAATGGGTGTAGACAAAGCTCTCCAGTAGGTGTACTCAAATATTCACAGGCAATTTTCTCAAAGTTTATCAACTTTTCAAGCAGAATTACTTTCTCATTGTTCCTCAACTGTAGTGTATGATATACAATTTTCTAGCTCTGAGTCTCTACTTTTATCCAATGTAAAAAGCACAATAAAAAAATTTGCAACATAAGACAGAATCGAGCCGATCGGTCACATATTTGGTTTTGCATTCAAAAGGCTACAAAAACAGAGCGTCTATAGACCTACAAGAAGGCTTGGTCATTGTCAGGCCCCTCTTATTATTAATGTTTGCCCCCGGTTTGCCCCAATTAATTATTATTAATTGCATTGGTCACAGAACAAGTGTCAAATTATCTGAACATTGAGTGCTGTGGCGCCAAGTGAAGCCTCGAGCAACCTGTTCAAAACCTCTGCACTCCTCCATTGAATATACAACAACAGTGAAAGTTAGTTTTGACAGGAATATTGCAAAATGCCTTTTACTCACAGGGCAGCTATTCCCCAGTGGGCCCCAGATTTCTTCCCGGCTTCTATGAAGAGTGAGAGGCCAATGAGGTTGATGGTGGGAGCGATGGCCAGGGGCCCGATAAACTTCAGCACCAGACCCACTAGACCTGACAAGCCCAGTACCAGTTGGAGCAGGGAAGACACCAAGATGGCCCCCTGGATCTGTGAATGACAAGGCAAAGAGATTAGCATGAGACTGGATTAGCTTTATTCTCTGGAAGCTAATGTATTTCCTATGTAAGAGGGTTGGTTATGTTTCCACTTGCCACTGCAGAAATAAACTTAGTGTACAAAACATTGGAAACACCTGCTCTTTCCATGACATAGACTGGCCAGGTGAATCCAGGTGAAAGCTATGATCCCTTATTGATGTCACTTATTAATCAACTTCAATCAATGTAGATGAAGCGAAGCAGACAGGTTAAATAAAGATTTTTAAGCCTTGAGACAATTGCAAAATGGATGGTGTACAGTATGTGTGCCATTCAGAGAGTGAATGGACAAGACAACATATTTAGGTGCCTTTGAACGGGGTATGATACTAGGTGCCAGGCGCACTGGTTCGAATGTGTGAAGAACTGAAAAGCTGCTGAGTTTTTCCAGCGCAACAGTTTCCTGTTTGTATCAAGTATGGCCCACCACCCACTGGACATTGAGCCAACTTGACACAACTGTGGGAAGCATTGGAGTCAACATGGGCCAGCATCCCTGTGAAACGTTTTCGCCATTGGTCATGCTTACAGATAGGGGGCGATTGCAAACTTCAATTTATCCCAGTCTGATATTGACATGCAAGTGGTAGGTCACGTTCTAAAATCGTGCATTCTAATTACGTATTTACAATGTATACGAGTTCACTATGTACATGTCCTGATGTATATACAGTGCCTTCAGAAAGTATTCCCACCCCTTTACTTTTTCCACATTTTGTTGTGTTGTTACAGCCTGAATTTCTATTGTATTGAGATTTTGTGTCGTCGATCTACACGTCGATCTACACACAATAATGTCAACGTGGAATTTTGTTAGTATAATTTTTTTTTATTAATACAAAATTAAAAGCTGAAATTTCTTGAGTCAATAAGTATTCAATCCCTTTTTAAGCCTAAATAAGTTGAGGAGTAAAAATGTGCTTAACAAATCACATGATAAGTTGCATGAACTCATTCCGTGTTCAATAATAGTGGTTAAGATGATTTTTGAATAACTACCCCATCTCTGTACCCCACACATACAATTATCTGTAAGGTCCCTCAATCAAGTAGTGAATTTCAAGCACAGATTCAACAACAAAGACCAGGGAGGTTTTTCAATGCCTCGCAAAGAAGGGCACCGATTGGTAGATGTGTTAAAAAAATGTAAAGAATAAGTAGACGCTGAATGTCCCTTTGAGCATGGTGAAGTTATTAATTAGGCCTTGGATGGTGTATCAATACGGGGCGGCAGGTAGCCTAGTGGTTAGAGCTTTGGACTAGTAACCGAAATGTTGCAAGATCAAATCCCTGAGCCGACAAGTTAAAAATGTGTCGTTCTGCCCCTGAACAAGGCAGTTAACCCACTGTTCCTAGGATGTCATTGTAAATAAGAATTTGTTCTTAACTGACTTGCCTAGTTAAATATAAAATAAAATAAATACACCTAGTCACTACAAAGATACAGGTGTCCTTCCTATCTCAGTTGTCAAAGAGGAAGTAAACTGCTTTGGGATTTGACCAATGTGGATTTTAAAATAGTTACAGAGTTTAATGGTTGTAATATGAGAAAACTGAGGATGGATCAACAACATTGTAGTTACTCCACAATACTAACATAAATGACAGAGTGAAAAGAAGGAAGCATATACAGTACATTCTGTTTGCAACAAGGCACTTAAGCAATACTGAACAAAATATTGTGCAAAGAAATGAACTTTTTGTCCTGAATATGAAGTGTTATGTTTGGGGCAAATCCAACACAACAAATCACTGAGTACCACTCTTCATATTTTCAAGCATAGTGCTGGCTGCATTATGTTATTGGTATGCCTGTCATCGGCAAGGACTAAGGATTTTTTTTTTTAGGATAAAAAGAAAAAGGAATACAGGTATAAGTACAGGCAAAATCCCAGAGGAAAACCTGGTTCAGTCTGCTTTCTAACAGACACTGGGAGACTAATTCACCTTTCAGATGGACAATAACCGAAAACACAAGGCCAAATTAACACTGGAGTTGCTTACCAAGACAACATTGATACCGGAGCGCCAAGTCTAGGACCAAAAGGCTCCTTAACAGCTTCTACCCTCAAGCCACAAGACTGCTGAACAATTCATAAAATGGCCACCGGACTATTACAGTTTTGTATACTGCTGTTACTCGCTGTTTATTATCTATGCATAGTCACTTCACCCCTACCTACATGTACAAATTACCTCTAACCTGTACCCCCGCACACTGACTCGGTACCAGTACCCCCTGTATATGTTCTCATTGTTGTTAGGTTATTGTGTTACTTTTATAATTTTTTCTTGAGTTTATTTGGTAAGTATTTTCTTAACTCTTCTTCAACTGCACTGTTGGTTAAGGGCTTGTAAGTAAGCATTCCACGGTAAGGTTTACACTTGTTGTATTCGGTGCATTGTGACAAATAAAGTTGGATTTTATTTGCTTTGATTTGATTTGAATGTTCCTGAGTGACCTAGTTACAGTTTTGACTTAATTTGGTTGTGGCAAGACTTGAAAATGGCTGTCTAGAAATGGTCAACAATCAACTTGACAGAGCTTGAAGGATAAGAAATAATGGGCAAATATAGTACAATCTAGGTGTGCAAGGCTCTTACCCCAAAAGACTAACAGCAGAAATCAACACTGAAGGTGCTTCTATAAAGTATTGACTCAGGGGTCTTAATAATTATGTAAATGAGCTATTTATTTATTAAATTATCTAGAAATGTTCAAACATTTCTAAAAACGTGTTTTCACTTTGTCATTATGGGGTATTGTGTGTAGATGAGTGAGAATTATTATTTTTTCAATCCATTTTGAATTCAGGCTGTAACACAACAAAATGTGGAATAAGTCAAGGGGTACTGTATGAATACTTTCTGAAGGCTTCGGAAATTATTCAGACCCCTTGACTTTTTCCACATATTGTTAGGTTACAACCTTATTCTAAAATTGATTAAACTGTTTTTTGTCCTCATCGATCTAAACTCAGCAAAAAAAGAAACGTCCCTTTTTCAAGTCCTTGACTTTCAAAGATAATTCGTAAAAATCTAAATAACTTCAGAGATTTTCAGTGTAAAGAGTTTAAACACGGTTTCCCATGCTTGTTCAATGAACCATAAACAATTATTGAACATGCACCTGTGGAACGGCGGTTAAGACACTAACAGCTTACAGACGGTAGGCATTTAAGGGAACAGTTATGAAAACTTAGCACACTAAAGAGGCCTTTCAACTGACTCTGAAAAACACCAAAAGAAAGATGCCCAGGGTCCCTGCTCATCTGTGTGAACGTGCCTTAGGCATGCTGCAAGGAGGCATGAGGACTGCAGATGTGGCCAGGGCAATAAATGGCAATGTCCATACTGTGAGACGCCTGAGACAGCGCTACAGGGAGACAGGACGGACAGCTGATCGTCCTCGCAGTGGCAGACCACGTGTAACACCACTTGCACAGGATTGGTACATCCAAACATCACACCTGCGGGACAGGTACAGGATGGCAACAACAACTGCCCTCCATCAGTGCTCAGACTGTCCGCAATAGGCTGAGAGAGGCTGGACTGAGGGCTTGTAGGCAACAACGTCGCCTATGGGTACAAAACCACCGTTGCTGGACCAGACAGGACTGGCAAAAAGTGCTCTTCACTGACGAGTTGCGGTTTTGTCTCACCAGGGGTGATGGTAAACAAATTCTCTGTAAACAAATTAACAATAGACTTTCAGCATACTTATTGAGAAGGGCACTCAACATGTACTGCACTGAAACAAATAACTGATGATTGGTTGAAAGAAATTGATAATAAGATTGTGGGAGCTGTACTGTTAGATTTCAGTGCAGCCTTTGATATTATTGACCATAACCTGTTGTTGAAAAAACGTATGTGTCATGGCTTTTCAACCTCTGCCATGTCGTGGATTCAGAGCAATCTATCTAATAGAACTCAGAGGGTTTTCTTTAATGGAAGCTTCTCTAATGTCAAACATGTAAAGTGTGGTGTACCGCAGGGCAGCTCTCTAGGGCCTCTACTCTTTTATTTGTTTACCAATGACCTGACACTGGCATTAAACAAAGCATGTGTGTCCATGTATGCTGATGAGTCAACCATATACACATCAGCAACCACAGCTAATGAAGTCACTGAAACCCTTAACAAAGAGTTGCAGTCTGTTTTAGAATGGGTGGCCAGTAATAAACAGGTCCTGAACATCTCTTAAACTAAGGCCATTGTATTTGGTACAAATCATTCCTTAAGTTCTAGATCTCAGCTGAATCTGCTAATGAATTGTGTGGCTGTTGACCAGGTTGAGGAGACTAAATTACTTGGCGTTACCTTAGATTGTAAACTGTCATGGTCAAAACAAATAGATTAAATGGTTGTAAAGATGGCGAGAGGTCTGGCCGTAATAAAGAGATGCTCTGCAGGCTTTAGTTTTGTCTAATCTTGATTATTGTCCAGTCGTGTGGTCCAGTGCTGCAAGGAAAGACCTAGTTAAGCTGCAGCTGGCCCAGAACAGAGCGGCACATTTTGCTCTTAATTGTAATCAGAGAGCTGATATAAATACTATGCATGCCAGTCTCTCTTGGCTAAGAGTTGAGGAGAGACTGACTGCATCACTTCTTCTTTTTATAAGAAACAGTAATGTGTTGAAAATCCCAAATTGTTTGCATAGTCAACTTACACACAGCTATGACACACACAATTCTCCCACCAGACATACCACCAGGGGTATTTTCACAGTCCCCACATCCAGAACACATTCAAGAAAGCGTACAGTATTATATAGAGCCCTTTTTGCATGGAACTTCCTTCCATCTTATATTGCTCAAATAAAAAGAAAACCTGGTTTCAAAAAACAGATAAAGCAACACCTCGCGGAACAAAGCTTCTCTCTTATTTGACCTAGATAGTTTGTGTGTATGCATTGATATGTAGGCTATGTGTGCCTTTAAAAAAAATGTAAGTAGTTCTGTCCTTGAGCTCTTCTTGACAATTGATGTTCTGTATTATGTCATTCTGTATTATATTTCATGTTTTGTGTGGACCCCAGGAAGAGTAGCTGCTGCTATTGCAACTGCTAATGGGGATCCTAATAAAATACCAAAATACCAAATACCAAATCTCCCTGCTAATGCACAGTTATTTCCATGCTAACAGACTAATCATGAATCTACAACATACTGTTATCTAATGTGCCTCCTTGTGTCTATCGTCAGGTGTTTACATTTATTGTATTTTGTCATTGTTATGACATTTGATTACAAAATACCCAGTCTGATATTGACATGCATGCGACGAATCACAAATCTACAGCCATCAACATCCTGTTGTCCTGCACATCTACAGTGCATTCAGAAAGTATTCAGACCCCTTGACTTTTTCCACATTTTATTAAGTCACAACCTTATTCTAAATGTTTTTTTTAACTCAACAATCTACACACAATATCCCATAATGACAAAGCGAAAACAGGTTTTTAGAAATGTTTGCAAATGTATAAAAAAAAATAGATACCTTATTTACATAAGTATTCAGACCCTTTGCTATGAGCCTCGAAATTGACCTCAGGTGCATCCTGTTTCCATTGATCATCCTTGAGATGGTTATACAACTTGATTGGAGTCCACCTGCGGTAAATTAAATTGATTGGACATGATTTGGAAAGGCACACACCTGTCTATATAAGGTCCCATGATTGACAGTGCATGTCAGAGAAAAAACCAAGCTCCGAGGTCAAAGGAATTGTCTGTAGAGCTCTGAGACAGAATTGTGTCGAGGCACAGATCTGGGGAAGGGTACCAAAAAAGGTCCGTAAGTACACATTCTCCCCAATTTTAATCTTGTCTCATCGCTGCAAATCCCCAACAGGCTCGGGAGGCAAAGGTCGAGTCATGAGTCCTCCGAAACATGACCCGCCAAGCCACGCTTCTTAACACCCGCTCGCTTAACCCAGATGCCAGCCGCACCAATGTGTCGGAGGAAACACCTTTCAACTGACGACCGTGGTCAGCCTGCAGGCGCCTGGCCCGCCACAAGGAGTCGCTACAGCGCGATGAGCCAAGTAAAGCTCCCCGTCCAAACTCTCTCCTAACCTGGCCACCTAAAGGACTCTCAGACCATGAGAAACTTGGTCTGATGAAACCAAGATTGAACTCTTTGGCCTGAATGCCAAGCGTCCCGTCTGGAGGAAACCTGGCACCATCCCTACGGTGAAGCATGCTGGTGGAAGCATCATGCTGTTGGAATGTTTTTCAGTGGCAGGGTCTGGGAGACTAGTCAGAATCGAGGGAAAGATGAACGGAGGAGAGAGATCCTTGATGAAAACAGAGAGATCCTTGATGAAAACCTGCTCCAGAGCACTCAGGACATCAGACTGGGGCGAAGTTTCACCATCCAACAGGACAACGACCCTAAGCACACAGCCAAGACAACGCAGGAGTGGCTTCAGGACAAGTTTCTGAATGTCCTTGAGTGGCCCAGCCAGAGCCCAGACTTGAACACGATCAAACATCTCTGGAGAGACATGAAAATAGCTGTGCACCCTTGCTCCCCATCCAACCTGATAGAGCTTGAGAGGATCTGCAGAGAAGAATGGGAGAAACTTCCCAAATACAGGTGTGCCAAGCTTGTAGCTTCATACCCAAGACTCAAGACTGTAATCGCTACCAAAAGGTGCTTCAACAAAGTACTGAATAAAGGGTCTGAATACTTGTGATATTACTTTTTTTTATATATATTTGAAACATTTCCCTTTGTCATTATGGGGAATTGTGAGTAGATTGATGAAGAAAAACAACGATTTAATACATTTCAGTATAACGCTGTAACGTAACAAAATGTTGAAATAGTCAAGGGGTCCGAGTACATTCCGAATGCACTGTAATGTGCTTCTATTGTCAGAATAAATACCAAGCAACTGGGGCTGCTGGCTGGGCATTCCTTTCTTTAAAAACACAACGCAACGGTTACGAAGTACGATAACATCTGTTACACCTGTTAAAATCAATCAATATTCCCTATGAACATCCATCAACATTCACTATAAACATCTATCAACACGTTTTAGGGTGAACGTTTTAGGTTGAATGTTTTAGGGTGTGTTGTGAATTGTAAAACAAAAAAACACATAAAACCTGTCTTGTCAATGTGTAAAAGATGTATTGGGTGGAATTACTGTCCAGACTTGTCTTCGCTAAACTACCAATGTTTTCAATCAAATATTTTGGGTGAAGCAGTAAACACACAGCACGCAGACACTGAATTGCAAACTATTTAAGGTAATTAATCTTACCTAAGCCTTAACATTGTCAGTGTCAAGTATATTTGCAAGGGCCTCCCTTGAGGACTAGTTGTAGTTTCTAATGACTTTTAAGGCTTATATAAGAGGCAGTGACTCATACCTGACGAGGGCTAAAATATCTGAAATGCTCTGTGACAAGTGCAGCTGAGGATACATATAGAATTTTTAAAGTCTTACAGTCAGAAGTGTAAGCAGGTAAACTAAAGAAACTCAGTGAAAGAAAAGACAGTTTGATTTAGAGTCCTGGGTTTCTTGGATATGAGTCAGTTCAGACAGTTGGTTAGCTTTTTAGCACTCACTATTGGATATAGACACAGTACATACAGAGTTGTAGTGGGGGATATACGCAGGTATATTAAGATGTACAGTATACCCCAAAAAATGTAATTGGGCATTGCATATACTCATACTCATATTCTTAATCTCCACTGATGCGTATAAAAGTAGTATAGCGGAGGTATACGCCGTATCAATTATGTAATTCAATAGAGAAATAATGTACAAAGTAGCCTACACAATCGCAAAGCATGTGAACTATATTCACATGCACCAGGCACACATAGCTAGTTTCACCGGAATATCAGGCAGCAAGAGCCTGCAGCTCTCAACTGGTTGTGGCATGAGGCAGCTCACAGAATTGAACGGCTAGGTAGGGTAGGAAAGACGTTTCAACTTATGATATCTACCAGTAAATGCTAACTAAGGCAACAATGGGTATGCAAACCAGGTATTAAAAAAGTTTGGTCTGAAGTATTATTTAAATCTTTGCCATGCGCAATTCAGTCATCATGCACTGTAAAAAAATATAGTTTCAACTAATTATTATTAAGTAACTTGTTCCACAGCCTTGTTTTGATTACTTAACTTTTCGGTCCAAGTATTACCATTGTTGGCACAAACTTAGCTCCAACTTGAGAAAACGTAGGCAAAAATTCAGTCAACTTAAAATGATGTGTTTGCTCAACTTGTCTCATATGCTCATTCAACTAGAAATTATAATTTGTGAATCTTACCTACAAAAGGCTGTGGAATTAGTTACAAACACACACAATGCTTTTAACATATAATGTTTTCAACGTACATATTTGACACACGTTGACGTACATGATTACATTGTGCATGTTAATTTACACACTAACTATTATTCATTATGTCGTCACCTGGGATTTGAACTTCGATCCTCCAGCTACACCACCATGTCTGTGTTAATTATCAGTTCATCGGACTATTCTCTCATCATTGATTTGATTTACACTACCTATTTCAGCAATTGTAGTTTTTTAGTTATAGTTGTCTAATGTTGGTGGGGCATATTACTCTGTTTAAATTGTACTCCTTAATCACAATGATAAATAAAATAGTTTTTCTTGAGTGTATTTGTAACAGAGCTGAGATTTACTTTGAAGTGCAAAGTGTAGTAATACAGGTGAAATCAGTCATTGACACAGACATGGTGGTGTAGCAGGAAGATCGGACTGCTGTGAACCAAGAGGTTGTGAGTTCAAATCCCAGGTGAGGACATGTTGAACATGAATTACTGTATAAATGAACATGCACAATGTAATCATGTAAGTTGAAAGTATTGTATGTTATTAATAGCACTGTGTGTGTAACTACTTCTGCAGCCATTGTTTGGTAAGATGCTCAGATAATCATTTTGAGTTAAATGAACATATGAGACAATTTGAGCAAACATAATTTTAAGTCGACAGATTTTTTGCCTATGTTTTCTCAAGTTGGAGCTAAGTTTAGGACATATTTTTTTAGGTAACACTTGGACCAAAAAGTTGAGTAAACAAAAAAAAAGCCTGTGGAACCAGTTACTTAATAATAATTAGTTGAAACAACTACATTGTTTTTTTACATTGTTTTTTTACATTGGGCGCTGTTTGAGTGAACATTTCTGAAGGCTTTACCCAAAAATCTTCCCAATTAATTATTGGCTGCAAAGTATGATATCATGATGATTTGTATCAATCGGGAGGGCATTTGTTTAGACAATTCTGCATTAAATGTCGGCTGCAAAGTAAGCCTACCTGGCAGAATGATATCATGATAATTTGTATCAATTGGGAGGGCATTTGTTTAGCAAATGCTGCCATCCCATGTAGCCAAGGTGGAAAAATCTGCCTTTCTGGCCCTGAGCAAAGGCAGTTAACCCCAACAACAACTGGTCCCCGGGCGCCGATTATGTTGATTAAAGAAGCCCCCCACTGCTCTGATTCAGAGGGGTTGTATTAATTAATGCGGAACACACATTTCGGTTGGCTGCATTCAGTTATCCAAATGACTATGTGCCCCCTTTCCTGACATTGTACAGTTCAGAAACATCGCTAGCCAAACAATATTTTGCTAGGTGCACAATTTAATGAAAGTGCACCCAACTATTTTATTTTACTAGGCAAGTCAGTTAAGAACAAATTCTTATTTACAATGATGACCTACCCCAGCCAAACCAATTGGGCCCAGCCAAACCCACGCTGGGCCACGCCAGCCAAACCCACGCTGGGCCGCGCTGAGCCAAACCCACGCTGGGCCAATTGTGCGCCGCCCTATGGGACACACAATCACACCCAGTTGTGAAACAGCCTGGAATCAAACCAGGGTATGTAGTGATGCCTCTAGCACTGAGATGAAGTGCCTTAGACCGCTGCACCACTCAGGAGCCTCAGTTTGAGACAGTTGACAATTTCATGCATGGAGAGACATAACATATTCTAACAAGTCATAAGTCAAACCATTGTACCTGGATGCTGAATGTAAAGTGCTATCGACACTTAGTACAATTGATTTAGTGTCCTGAGTGGTATGGACATGAGTTCAGACAGTGTGTTAGCAATATATCACTTACTCCCGACAATTTTTTTTTTTAATTTAGTCTTGAGTTATACTGCTATGTGATATTAGTTCAGGAGGTTTTTTGTATATCACTTGTTGGATCTAGACCGCAAACATACCTCCCTCATGCGTGACTTCCACACCTCATCAGAGTCTATTAGCAGGGAGCCAGTGGCATTTTGAAGCTGCTGGGACATGGCACTAGGGTCAGGGCACTGCCACTTAGGCAGAGCAAGTATGGCCAGGGTGGGGGTGATGAAGCTAAAGGTACCCCCCTGGAGGATTGGCAACCTGTGGAAAGAAAGAGGCAACCAGTAGCATGCATGGGTTAAGGGTGGAATGGTCTGGTTGATCTACCAGTGGTCTGCCTGGTAGCAAATAAGATTTAAGATTAGAAGAGTACAACTACCCTGGACTCTTTTAGATGAATTTAACCTTTGACCTAAAGGTGTATAGATGCAGATTGTCAAAGAAGCTCAAGTTAACTCGATCACGACATACCCAATATTATCCCAATGTCGTCTCAATGGCCACGGAATGATTCCTGATATCTGGAGCCAAGAAAGGATGTATAGTAACGATAAGCTTCCTTGAAATGGGTAGGTGGTTGGGTAGCTAGTAAGGTAGCTGGTTGGATAGCTGGTTGGGTAGCTACTGTAGGTGCCTATTTGCCTGATTTATTCCACTGGATGCATCCCTGGTCTAGTAGTTTTAGCCTTATACAACCAACCCATTTTGGTCTTACAACAGTTGAGATACACTGAGTGTACAAAACATTAAGAACACCTGCTCTTTCCATGAAAGACTGACCAGGTGAATCGAGGTGAAAGCAATGATCCCTTATTGATGTAACTTGTTAAATCCACTTCAATCAGTGTAGATGAAGGGGAGGAGACAGGTTAAAGAAGGATTTTTAAGCCTTGACAAAATTGAGACATGGATTGTGTATGTGTTTCATTCAAAGGGTGAATGGGCAAGACAAGTATTGAAGTGCTTTTAGTAAGTTCCAGGCGCACTGGTTTGTATCAAGAACTGCAATGCCATACTAAGAAGGTGTTCCTAATGTTTAGTATACTCAGTGCATATTCAGTGTCATTACCGTATACTACTAGAGGGTACACGTATTAGTTCAAACCAGCTTAAATAAATAAGGTTGCTATTATGTTATGTTTATGATACATAACTGCTGGGCTGTGATAGACTCATCTGGGTGATTGTCTAGTCTTATAATATAATATATATAATATATATTATGTAATTCCATACTGACCAATCCTGCACCTGCACCTGGGCTCTTCAGCTCTAACTCATGGAAACTCAACATAAGGCTTTGGACAGGAATCATTCTTAAACTGTGGTAGGCCCAGGTCCTAACCCTGTCCTCACTATACTGTACATTAGGGCATTAAGCTGTCTGGAACTTTACTTTACTTAGAACTGGAGACAGATATTTCCAAAAGGATTACCTAGATGGAAATAAACTCAGCAAAAAAAGAAACGTCCCTTTTTCAGGACCCTGTCTTTCAAAGATAACTTCACAGATCTTCATTGAAAAGGGTTTAAATACTGTTTCCCATGCTTGTTCAATGAACAATAAACAATTAATGAACATGCACCTGTGGAACGGTCATGAAGACACTGACAGCTTACAGACGGTAGGCATTTAAGGTCACAGTTATGAAAACTTAGGACACTAAAGAGGCCTTTCCACTGACTCTGAAAAACACCAAACGAAAGATGCCCAGGTTCCCTGGTCATCTGCGTGAAAGGGCAATAAATTGCAATGTCCATACTGTGAGACGCCTAAGACAGAGCTACAGGGAGACAGGACGGACAGCTGATCGTCCTCGCATGGGCAAACCATGTGCAACAACACCTGCACAGGATCGGTACATCCAAACATCACACCTGCAGGACAGGTACAGGATGGCAACAACAACTGCCCGAGTTACACCAGGAATGCACAATCCCTCTATCAGTACTCAGACTTTCCGCAAAAGGCTGAGAAAGGCTGGACTGAGGGCTTGTAGGCCTGTTGTAAGGCAGGTCCTCACCAGACATCACCGGCAACAACATCGCCTAAGGGCACAAACCCACCGTCGCTGGACCAGACAGGACTGGCAAAAGTGCTCTTCAATGACAAGTCACAGTTTTGTCTCACCTGGGGTGATGGTCGAAGTCGCATAGATCATTGAAGGAATGAGCGTTACACCGAGGCCTGTACAGTACTCTGGAGCGGGATCGATTTGGAGGTTCAGGGTCCGTCATGGTCTGGGGCAGTGTGTCACAGCATCATCGGACTGAGATTGTTATCATTGCAGACAATCTCAATGCTGTGCGTTACAGGGAAGACATCCTCCTCCCTAATGACAATGCCACCAGCCATACTGCTCGTTCTGTGTGTGATTTCCTGCAAGACAGGAATATCAATGTTCTGCCAAGGCCAGCGAAGAGCCCGGATCTCAATCCCATTGAGCACGTCTGGGACCTGTTGGATCAGAGGGTGAGGGCTAGGGCCATTCCCCCAAGAAATGTCCGGGAACTTGCTGGTGCCTTGGTGGAAGAGTGGGGTAACATCTCACAGCAAGAACTGGTCAATCTGGTGCAGTCCATGAGGAGGAGATGCACTGCAGTACTTAATGCAGCTGGTGGCCACACCAGATACTGACTGTTACTTTTGATTTTGACACCCCCTTTGTTCAGGGACACGTTGTTCCATTTCTGTTAGTCACATGTCTGTGGAACTTGTTCAGTTTATGTCTCAGTTGTTGAATCTTGTTGTGTTCTTACAAATATTTACACATGTTAAGTTTGCTGAAAATGAATGCAGTTGACAGTGAGAGGACATTACTTTTTTTGCTGAGTTTAGAGACTGATTTTTGTAAAGACTGACCAGCTGTTTGGGTTCAGATCGCTGTTTGGGTTCAGATCTCTGTTTGGATTCAGATGTGTGTTTGGTTTCAGATGTCTGTTTGGTTTCAGATGTGTGCACGATTGCGTGTCTACTCAAGCATGCATGCACACAGCCTTGTCTGTGTGTTCTTCTAAGCCTCTGTGGGTTTAAAGTAGGCTCCTACATGTGTTTGCATTTATACATCCTTGTGCCTATACACTGAGGCCTATACACTGAGGCCTATACACACTCGGGAGCCCGAGTGGTGCAGCGGTTTTGTACAATCAGTGTATACATAAGTCGGAAGTGTACATACACCTTTGCCAAATTCCCTGTTTTAGGTCAGTTAGGATCACCACTTTATTTTAAGAATGTGAAATGTCAGAATAGAATAAGTTGAGAAAATGATTTATTTCAGCTTTTATTTCTTTCATCACATTCCCAGTGGGTCAGAAGTTTACATGCACTCAATAGTATTTGGTAGCATTGCCTTTAAATTGTTTAACTTGGGTCAAACGTTTCAGGTAGCCTTCCACAAGCTTCCCACAATAAGTTGGGTGAATTTTGGCCCATTCCTCCTGACAGAGCTGGTGTAACTGAGTCAGGGTTGTAGCCCTCCTTGCTCGCACACGCTATTTCAGTTCTGCCCACAAGTTTTCTATAGGATTGAGTTCAGGGCTTTGTGATGGCCACTCCAATACCTTGATTTTGTTGTCCTTAAGCCATTTTGCCACAACTTTGGAAGTATGCTTGGGGTCATTGTTCATTTGGAAGACCCATTTGCGACCAAGCTTTAACTTCCTAACTGATGTCTTGAGATGTTGCTTCAATATATCCACATCATTTCCTGCCTCATGATGCCAGCTATTTTGTGAAGAGCACCAGTCCCTCCTGCAGCAAAGCACCCTCACAACATGATGCTGCCACCCCCGTGCTTCACAGTTGGGATGATGTTCTTCGGCTTGCAAGCCTCCCCCTTTTCCCTCCAAACAGAACAATGGTCATTATGCCCAAACAGTTCAATTTTTGTTTCATCAGACCAGAGGACATTTCTCCAAAAAGTACAATCTTTGTCCCCATGTGCAGTTGCAAACCGTAGTCTGGCTTTTTATGACGGTTTTGGAGCAGTGGCTTCTTCCTTGATGAGCGGCCTTTCAGGTTATGTCGATATAGGACTGGTTTTAATGTGGATATAGATACTTTTGTACCTGTTTCCTCCACCATCTTCACAAGGTCCTTTGCTGTTGTTCTGAGATTGATTTACACTTTTCGCACTAAAGTACGTTCATCTCTAGGAGACAGAACGCGTCTCCTTCCTGAGCGGTATGACGGCTGCATGGTCCCATGGTGTTTATACTTGCATTCTATTGTTTGTACAGATGAATGTGGTACCTTCAGGCGTTTGGAAATTGCTCCCAAGGATGAACCAGACTTGTGGAGGTCTACAATTTTTTTTCTGAGGTCTTGGCTGATTTATTTAGATTTTCCCATGATGTCAAGCAGAGGCACTGAGTTTGAAGGTAGGTCTTGAAATACATCCACAGGTACACCTCCAATTGACTCAAATTATGTCAATTAGCCTATCAGAAGCTTCTAAAGCCATGACATCATTTTCTGGAATTTTCCAAGCTGTTTAAAGGCACAGTCAACTTAGTGTATGTAACCTTCTGACCCACTGGAATTGTGATTCAGTGAATTATAAGTGAAATAATCCATCTGTAAACATTTGTTGGAAAAATTACTTGAGTCATGCACAAAGTAGATGTCCTAACCGACTTGCCAAAACTATAGTTTGTTAACAAGACATTTGTGGAGTGGTTGAAAACGAGTTTTAATGACTCCAACCTAAGTGTATGTAAACTTCAGACTTCAACTGTATGTGTGTGCCCTTATGTGAAAGATAAGCTATTAAGGAAATGCCAAGAGGACTAACTACCTGGTTCCGATAGTGGTCTGAAGCAATGTGCACACACCCGACACAAAGAATATGGTGGAGATGAGTAGGCTCTTGGCGGCGTTGTTGTTTCCAATACAGAGAGGCTCGGCCAGGATCAGAGGCACTGCAATTATGCCACCGAATGCCAGGATATAATGCTGTTGACAGAAGTAGAAGAAAGACCGAAAGGCATGACCATGAAATGTCATGGTTCGAATCACAGTATATTGTAAACAGATAATCGTAACAACAGAACAACCCCTGAAAGACACATTGACATACCTGTCATGACTTGATATCACACACAAATACAAATGTCAGAACAAACTGTTCTAATACTATTATGATTAGGCTACATTCACCTTTACTATTTTCCCCATTCTTTTTCAGTCCAAACTTTTAAAGGGATAGTGAATTAAGCCCTTTTTCTACCTAACCAAAGTCAGAGTAACTCATGGATAACATTTATATGTTTGTGGTGCGTGTAGACTTCCAGCTGTTGCGCTCAAGCTAGTTAGCGATGGCTCACAACACTACCTCCAACTTCCTTCAAACTGCACTCAATCAGAGACATAAAAATGGTATCCATAAGTTCATCTGACTCTGGGTAAGTAGAAAAAGGGCTTCATTGCCTAAATCTATCACTATCCCTTTAAAGTTCTTCACAGGTTTTGGTTAAGCCTAGATCTCCCTTGGCCCAGGCCAAAACCACATTTCACACATAACTTTCGCATAATACATTAATTGAAGTTGGATAACACCAACATTGGCCCAGGTCTTAGCTGGCCCTCCTCTTTTCAGTGCTAGACTTAATCACCCTAAACACCCGCCTGACCTTACAAACACATTGTTGAAATCAGCAGCGTGAAAACATATTTGCTGAATGACTTCTATAGGATATGCATTTAACTGTCCCCTCAGCTCCTCTGTTACTTTCTTTGACATGTTAGCCCTGGGCTTTCAGCATGCAGGTGTTCAAATGCTTGTGTTATACTGTTATCGCTCACATATGAGTAAGAATGACTAACAAATCAATGGGGGCCCCCTGGAGGTTAGGGCCCTGCGTGCCCAGTTGGTATTTGGCCATGGTTAATACAAGTTTAGATAGCTGGCTAGACTAACTACCAATCTAAAAATTGTTAGCTGACATGGCTAATTGAGTCTGTCAGTGACTGACATAACAAGGCAAAACTGCTGATGCACAACCAAATTTTGAAATTGCACCTATTCTTACTGCCCAGAGACCCCAACTGGGGCCCTAAGCGACCGATTATGTCGCTTATGCCTGGAACTGGATAGTCCAGTGTTGACACAGTGCAGTGGGAAAATACCCTATTAGTCGATAATGACATTTGGTTTAAAGGGATAGGCCAGGATATTGGCAATGAAGCTACATTAACAGCAACAACAAAAATTTAAGCACAAAATAAGTTGTTAAATTACTAATAGGCCTACAATTAATATAACTACCGCTACCATTAATAATATAAGGTACTACAGACATACAGTGGGGTCCAAACTTATTGACACACTTGATAAAGATTATCAAAAATGATGTATAAAATAAGTCATTCAAATACTGAGCTATATTGTATGCTAAAAATATATATTATTTTATACTAATATAATAGCTCAGAGAGTCATATTTCTTTTATCAAAAAGGTAGGGTTCAAAATGATTGACACCCCTGTTTTCAATACCTATCAATGTCTCACCTTGCGGGGATAACGACACTGATACTTTTTCTAAAATGTTTGATGAGTTGGAGAACACATTGGGAGGGATCTAAGACCATTTCTCCATACATAAACCTTCCAGATCCTTGATATCCTTTGTCTGTGCTTATGGACTGCCCTCTTCAATTCAATGGGTTTTAAGCCCGAAAACTGAGATGGCCATTGCAAAATTATAATTTTGTTGTCAATTAATAATTTCTTTGTGGATTTTGATTTGTGTTTGGTGTTATTGTCTTGCTGGATGATACTGTTCACCTACTGTCAAGTTTCAGCCTCCTGGCAGAGGCAACCAGGTCTTTGGTTAAAATGTCCTGGTACTGGATAAAGTTCATTGATGCGGTTGACCTTAATAAGGGCCCAAGGACTAGTGTAAGCAAAATAGCCCCATAACATCAAATATCCACCACCATATTTTACAGTAGGTACGGGGTAATTTTTTGCTCATGCATTCTCATTTCGATGCCAAACCCGCCGCTGGTGTGCATAGCCAAAGAGCTCTATTTTCATGCTGTCCAACAAATGTAAACACCTGGACTTCACTAAACGGCATTGGCACTTGGATTGGAACCGGTGCTTTGGTCAGATGACATGAAAATAGAGCTCTTTGGCCACGCACACCAGTTTTGAGTTTGGGGTCGAAATGAGAAAGTATACGTGGGAAATGGAACCCTATTCCCTACATAGTGCACAGCTTTTGACCAGAGCCCTATAGGCACTCGTCACAAGTAGTGTACTAAAAAAGGAATAGGGTGCCACTTGGGCTTTATGGGTCCTGGTTAAAATTAGTACACTACATAGGAAATAGGGTGCCATTTCAGGCCCAATGGGTCCTGGTCAAATGTAGTGCACTACATAGGGAATAGGGTGCCATTTTAGACACAGACCAGGACCCTCATGGTTTGCTAGATCCACTTCCTCCTTTATGTTTGTGTCTATCTTTTGAATAATCTCTGAAGGCCTTGTGCACAGTGCCTTCAGAAAGTATTCAGACCCCTTGACTTTTTCCATGTTATTACATTACAGCTTTATTCTAAAATTAATTAAATAGTTTTTTTTGCTCATCAACCTACACACAATACCCCATATTGACAAAGCAAAAACTGTTTTTTTTAAACATTTTTGAAATATCACATTTAAATAAGTATTCAGACCCTTAACTCAGTACTTTGTTGAAGCACTTTCGGCAGCGATTACAGCATTGAGTCTTCTTGGGTATGACGCTACAAGCTTGGCACACCTGTATTTGGGGAGTTTCTCCCATTATTCTCTGCAGATCCTCTCAAGCTCTATAAGCTTGGATGGGGAGCGTTGCTGCACAGATATTTTCATGTCTCTCCAGAGATGTTAGATCGTGTTCAAGTCCGGGCTCTGGCTGGGCCACTCAAGGACATTCAGAGACTTGTCCCGAAGCCACTCCTGCGTTGTCTTGGCTGTGTGCTTAGGGTCGTTGTCCTGTTGGAAGGTGAACCTTCGCCCCAGTCTGAGGTCCTGAGTGCTCTGGAGCAGGTTTTCATCAAGGATCTTTCTGTACTTTGCTCCGTTCATCTTTGCCTTGATCCTGACTAGTCTCCCAGTCCCTGCCGATGGCATCCGTTTGGCTATTCTACCATAAAGGCCTGATTGGGGGAGTACTGCAGAGATGGTTGTCCTTCCTTCTCCCATCTCCACAGAGGAACTCTAGAGCTCTGTCAGAGTGACCATCGGGTTCTTGGTCACCTCCCTGACCAAGGCCCTTCTCCCCCGATTGCTCAGTTTGGCCGGGCGGCCATCTCTAGGAAGAGTCTTGGTGGTTCCAAACTTCTTTCATTTAAGAATGATGGATGCCACTGTGTTCTTGGGGACTTTCAATGCTGCAGAAATGTTTTGGTACCCTTCCCCAGAACTGTGCTTCAACACAATCCTGTCTCGGAGCTCTACAGACAATTCCTTCAACCTCATGACTTGGTTTTTGCTCTGACATGCCCTGTCAACTGTGGGACCTTATATACCTTGTTAGCTTGGGGATTCGATCTTTTGGTTACTGGCCCAACGCTCTAACCACTACACTAGGTTACCTAGACAGGTGTGTGCCTTTCTAAATCATGTCCAATCAGTTGAATTTACCACAGGTGGACTCCAATTAAGTTGTAGAAACATCTCAAGGATGATCAATGGAAACAGGATGCACCTGAGCTCAATTTTGAGTCTCATAGCAAAGGGTCTGAATACTTATGTAAATAAGGTATCTGTTTTTTATTTTTAATAAATTTGTCACTTTGTCATTATGGGATATTGTGTGTATATTGCTGAGGATTTAATGTAAGGTAACAAAATGTGATAAAGTCAAGAGATCTGATTACTTTCCGAGGGCACTATATACTATATATCCTGACCTTATGGTGAGCCTTTGAGCTTATGCATCCTTGATGTCTGCTCAGGTCTTCCAGAAAGAGCTGTTCGATGCTATACACCAGAACTTCATGTTAAAGGGTCTGTCCAACCTCCTCATTATGGGAAATGTAACCCTATCTGTCCCAAGACCCAAGTAAATATCTGCTTTTCATTTATCGACTAATATTTATATTTAGCCTCACAACTAAGTATTTTACAATTTTATTTTCAGGACAACCAGGGCTACAGGTAGAACACAGACCCATTTGATACAAACAGTTGCATTAATGAGTGTTATTGACAACTTCAATTTAACTAATAGGGTCGTCAAAAACAAAAACCTGATAAAACAATGATTTTATATGAATGCTGTAAGTCTGGGATGGGCGACTAGCGGCACCTCTTTTGTAGGCCTGCAAACCAATATTTTTTTTGGGGGGGGAACTCAGTTGGCCTAAACTTATTGTTCAGAGTTAAAATAATAGAATACCCAAGGTGCAATTTCGAAATTTGTTTGTGCATCAGCAGTCACTCAATATGCCCATGTCAGCTAAATTATTTTAGATAGAGGCCAGCTATCTGAAATTGTAGTAAGCATAACCAAATTACCGACTGGGGTGGGGCCCATTGATCATCAGTTGTCATATTAAAAACTGTAAACATTTGCCTCCACCCTATGGCAAAATGTGTAGAATTGAAGGCAATAGTGGCCCCACCCCATAAAAAGTTTCCCCTCCCGGCTGTAAGTACAGAAATTGTTTGCTCTGTGGGAAAATCATATCCAGTGACAACTGTGTGAAGTTTTGAGTTTTTGACAGCAACTATGTGAGCTTTATACAGTATTATAGACACTATGTCCTGGGATTTCCTTTGTTCTTCTGTGTTGAAGAACCTCTTAACTTCCAACGACTATTGTGTAACTTGTGAGCGTCATAGAGAAAAACATGTTACATGTGCGTGTTCGTGAGAGTCTTGGCTTTTCATGGATACAGTGCTGTGAAAAAGTATTTGCCCCATTCTGATTTTCTCTGTTTTTGCATATTTTTATGATAATAAATGTTGTCAGATCTTCAACCAAAACCTAATATTAGATCAAAGGAACCTGAGTTTACAAATAACAACAACAAGAAATGTATATATTTTTACATTTAATTAACAAAGTTATGGAACACTCAATTCCCCTGGGTGAAAAATGAATTGCCCCCATACACTCAATAACCGGTTGTACCACCTTTAGCTGCAATGACTCCAACCAAATGCTTCCTGTAGTTGTTGATCAGTCTCTCACATCACTGTGGAGGAATTTTGGCCCACTCTTGCATGTAGAACTGCTTTAACTCAGCTACATTTGTGGGGTTTCAAGCATGAACTGCTCGTTTCAAGTCCTGCCACAACATTTCAATTGGGATTAGGTCTGAACTTTGACTAGGCCATTCCAAAACTTCAAATGTGTTGCTTTTTAAACATTTTCATGTAGACTTGATTGTGTGTTTTGGATCATTGTCTTGCTGCATGACCCAGCTGCGCTTTAGCTTCAGCTCACAGACAGATGGCCTGAAATCCTCCTCTAGAATTCAATGATACAAAGCAGAATTCGTGGTTCTTCTATTAAGGCAAGTTGTCCAGGTCCTGAGGCAGCAAAGCATCCCCAAACCATCACAGTACCACCACCATGCTTGACCGTTGGTATGAGGTTCTTACTTTGGAATGCAGTGTTTGGTTTTCGCCAGACATAATGGGACCCATCTCGTCCAAAAAGTTGACTCAAGATTGCAAAAAAATGCCTGGAAGCACCTGGATGATCATCAAGACTCTTGGAAGAATGTTCTATGGACAGGTGAGTCGAAAGTATAACTTTTTGGACGACATGTTTGCAGCTCAAACCATTCTGACTACAGACGTTTTTGTAAAAGATAACCGGCCCCGGGCTTCTTCGGGGTCCACCCTTGTCTCACAAACACCGGATGCAGAAGAAATAGAAGAAATAGACTAATCCAATGGTACATTAATTAAGATATGGGCTGTTTCCTGTCCATTATGTTTTGTACCTTTGAGGAATGGTGACATCAAATATGGGGTGACTTTGAAGTGAGTAAGGAAAGACAGAGCAGGAGTGGCATGAGATGGGGACTTACAGTATATGACTGCTAGGAACCAGCATGCAGAACTATTTCCAAGAAATGCTAGATGGGAAATGGTTATAGGTGGGAGACTTAACTGTAGACTAAGATATATTTATACAGGGGAAGAGGGAGTAGGTAAAGGATGTACATTTACATTTTAGTCATTTAGCAGACGATCTTATCCAGAGCAACTTACAGTTAGTGTATTCATCTTAAAGTAGCTTGGTGAGACAATCACATATTACAGTCGTAGTAAGTACATGTTTCCTCAATAAAGAAGATGTCTGGTTCACAGCAGGTTTCGGGTCCATCCCATTTAAATTCAGTCAATTCAGGAAGTAAATTGACATTCCAATTCCAATTTTCCTTGAATCTTCTTAATTTTCAATTGGAAGGGGGATTTCAGTTCACTTCGTGAATTAACTAAATTAAAATGAAATTGAGCCCAACCCTGGTGGTTAACACTGGGTACAACCTGCACTGTGTTGTTCCCTTACCTGGAAGCCCAGCAGGATGCAGAGATACCATGGTGGCCTATCATTGATGGAGTAGACCAGGTCCAGGCCTTTGTTCTGGTCCTCCAGACCTTCTTCCAGGCCCTCCGTGTGAGCCCCATCCATGTCAATCCTCTCTGACTGATCACTGTCTGGGCCCTGTGGAGGAAAACTGTCTTTAGAGGGGAAGTTGAAATTTGCCTATATGGCCTATATACCACAGCTAAGGGTTGTTCTTACGCACAATGCAACGCAGAGTGCCTGGACACAGCCCTTAACTGTGGTATATTGGCCATATATCACAAACCCCCTCGGTGCCTTATTGCTATTATAAACTGGTTACCAATGTAATTAGAGCAGTAAAAATAAATGTTTTGTCATACCCGTGGTATACCTGATATACTGTACCACGGCTGTCAGCCAATCAGCATTCAGGGCTCGAACCACCCAGTTTATAATCTTACATATACCATTTCCTGGAGAAAAAAAGTTAACGAGAAAAGTATAGTACTCTTCAAAGACTAAGAATAATTTTTAAAGTAAAACATATTATATCTCAAGATACAGTTTTTAGTGGTTTTCTGAGAAAAACAGAACATAAACAGTCCTACTACAACCACACAGGATTGTGTTACCTCCCTTTAACATTCTTCTCTGATGTCAAATTCATTCTAAAAGAACAGTATGCCAAAGACTAAAAGAGAAAACAAGAAACAGCTGCCTGTGAAGGAAGTCTAAGTGGTATTCCTACCATTCCAGGAGATTTATATTTTACCACAAGGAAAAAGGGTATGTCTAATATGTGCTAGTGCTACTGTGTAACGGCCACAGTGCTTGTTCAATCATTGAAATGACCCATAGGAATCCATATCCATGTCCCATTATGGCCTGAGCTATGGAGTCCATCTTCTGTCCCATGCACCCTGCGACCGTGAAAGGGAAATCTATACTGAGTCTGATGGGAGCATGTGATTGGCGATATGGTACAAAATGGCACCGGTGTGGGCAGCTAGTAATCCATTCTGACGGTAAACAAGGCCATATAGCCCACTGACGCTACTTAAAACCAGTCAGTGTCCTAAAGATAAAGAGGTCAGGTACATGTTAACACGTATCCCACAAGATGTATTACCTTCCCTATGCTCTGTGTGTTCTTCCGCAATGTTTTAACTAATTCACTATGGATTAAATCTTGTTTAAAAAGGGTGATTGCTTTGTTGACTGAGCTCAAGTAACGTTAGCAATGTTTAATCGGGCAAGAAGTTGATTTGACCAATTATACAGTAGCAGGTATAGATATTCCTTGCATTCTAGAGACACGCACATGATAACGCTTATGTTCAGTCATACACCTTATTTGTGTCTACAAACACCTGTATCTACAAACACCTGTTACATCTTCTTTTGTAACTATTGCTAACCTTCATCATGATGCCTAATCTCTCATTGAGGTAAGGTGAATGATATGTATGAAATGTGTGGTATGAATACATTTTCACTGGCAAGAGGTGGAGAGGAAGCAGGTGCTGTATTGAGGAAAAAGGTGAAAGCAGAAATGGATAGCAATGTGTTCAACAGGTACAGAAATCTTACAACTGTCACAAAAAAAGCCTTAAAATCACTCTGTAAGCCTTTAATCTGAGAACAGTACCTCCGATGCCTCATCACATGAACACAGTCAAAGAATTCAACAGGATTTCTCAGAACCAATCCATGTGTCTTTGCTTGTTTGAGCCACAAAAGGTAGACTTATCCAACAGCTGGTTTCAGCGGGAAGTGCTTAGGCTACGATCTGCAAATCCTTTGCTGCCACCTAATGGATTTCCCCTCCACCTTCCTTTAAATGTGGATCTCCAGGGACATTGATATAAATGTTCTAATAGCTTAGTTGAAGGAAGCTTTTCACTGCATGTGGGTGTGTAGCCTACTGCACAGCATGACACGAGCATAATGACCCTCTAATCTTGAATCATAACCATATGCCTTCCCACTAGAACTTCCTTCACTTCCCTCATTCCATTTTAGAAGTATAAGACTCCAGAGTCTTGGCAATCAGTTACTAATTTGCCACCTTACTAACACAACCAACTGTGGCTTTTCAACAACCTCAACAACCATATATGGGCAAATTACACTACATGACTAAAAGTATGTGGACACCTGCTCGTTGCACATCTCATTCCAAAACCACGGGCATTAATATGAAGTTGGTCCCTCCTTTGCTGCTATAACAGCCTCCGCTCTTCTGGGAAGGCTTTCCACTAGATGTTGGAACATTACTGCGGGGACTTGATTCCATTCAGCCACAAGAGCATTAGCGAGGTCGGGCACTGGTGTTGGCCGATTAGGCCAGGCTCACAGGTGTTCGATGGGGTTGTGGTCAGGGCTCTGTGCAGGCCAATCAAGTTCTTCCAAACCGATCTCAACAAATAATTTCTGTATGGACCTCACTTTATGCACCGGGGCATTGTCATGCTGAAAAAGGAAAGGGCCTACCACAAACTGTTGCCACAAAGTTGGAAGCACAGAATCGTCTAGAATGTCATTGTATGCTGTAGCGTTAAGATTTCCCTTCACTGGAACTAAGGGGCCTAGCCAGAACCATGAAAAACAGCCCCAGACCATTATTCCTCCACCATCAAACTTTACAGTTGGCACTATGCATTGGGGCAGGTAGCGTTTCCTAGCATCCTCCAAACCCAGATTTGTCTGTCGGACTGCCAGATGGTGAAGAGTGATTCATTACTCCAGAGAACACGTTTCCACTGCTCCAGAGTCCAATGGCGGTGAGCTTTACACCACTCCAGCCAACGCTTGCCATTGCGCATGGTGATCTTAGGCTTGTGTGCAGATGCTCGGCCATGGACACCCATTTCATGAAGCTCCCGATAAACAGTTCTTTACCTGACATTGCTTCCAGAGGCAGTTTGGAACTCAGTAATGAGTGTTGCAACTGAGGACAGATGATTTTTACGCGCTATGCGCTTCAGCACTCGGTGGTCCCGTTCTGTGAGCTTGTGTGGCCTACCACTTCGGGGATGAGCCGTTGTTGCTCCTAGACTCTTCCAGTTCACAATAACTGCACTTACAGTTGACCGTGGCAGCTCTAGCAGGGAAGAAATTTGACGAACCTCCTTGTTGGAAAGGTGGCATCCTATGACGGTGCCACGTTGAAAGTCACTGAGCTCTTCAGTAAGGCCATTCTACTGCCGATATATGTCTTTGGAGATTGCATGGCTGTGTGCTCAATGTTATACACCTGTCAGCAATGGGTGTGGCGGAAATAGCCGAATCCACTCATTTGAAGGGGTGTCCAAATACTTTTGTATATATACAGTGGGGCAAAAAAGTATTTAGTCAGCCACCAATTGTGCAAGTTCTCCAACTTAAAAAGATGAGAGAGGCCTGTAATTTTCATCATAGGTACACTTCAACTATGACAGACAAAATGAGAAAGAAAAAAAATCCAGAAAATCACATTGTAGGATTTTTAATGAATTTATTTGCAAATTATGGTGGAAAATAAGTATTTGGTCACCTACAAACAAGCAATATTTCTGGCTCTCACAGACCTGTAACTTCTTCTTTAAGAGGCTCCTCTGTCCTCCACTCGTTACCTGTATTAATGGCACCTGTTTGAACTTGTTATCAGTATAAAAGACACCTGTCCACAACCTCAAACAGTCACACTCCAAACTCCACTATGGCCAAGACCAAAGAGCTGTCAAAGGACACCAGAAACAAAATTGTAGACCTGCACTAGGCTGGGAAGACTGAATCTGCAATAGGTAAGCAGCTTGGTTTGAAGAAATCAACTGTGGGAGCAATTATTAGGAAATGGAAGACATACAAGACCACTGATAATCTCCCTCGATCTGGGGCTCCACGCAAGATCTCACCCCGTGGGGTCAAAATGGTCACAAAATCATGAAAATTACAGGCCTCTCTCATCTTTTTAAGTGGGAGAACTTGCACAATTGGTGGCTGACTAAATACTATTTTGCCCCACTGTAGTGTATTATGGATATTTCTCTTTTTTAAGTAGACAACATCACTTCCATTTCTGAGCATAGTATTTAGTGCAGAACAGATGTGGAATGCAACAGTTACATGAATGTTTAATGCATCATGCTGTTGCTGAATTGATACTGAATACACCATATTTGTTATTTCAAAACTTGGGGACTCTGAGTCTGTCCCCCGGACCATTTGGCTCTAAATGCTGGGATCGATCTCGGACACACAAGCTGTTGGTTCAGATACACCTTCCACTTGTTGTCATGAAGTCGGAAAACGTTATTCATTCACCGCAAAGTCTTTATCTGGTCAAAATAAAGCAACAACAAAAGTCATTGTTGAAAATACTGCAGTGGAGACAGTGTAGGAATTAGAAAACATTCTTCAACGTATACATTTCTTTATGTTTTTTACTTAGATGATTGTATAATAATGTGCTATTCATTTGATTGATTGAGCTGATTTGATTTGACCATTTTAATGTGTGTTACCTGGTCTTAGGGTTATTGACTGTGGGATTTGCCTGTTCTTGGCATTTTCCCAACTCAATGTGCTGGGAAAATGCCACGACACGAAGAAAGATGTATAACACTGCAGTTTAGTCCACCACAGTTGAATGCATTATATTGAATTAGCAATTAAATAAACGCATACATTTATCATGAACGTTTGCTTTGGCTCAGCCAATTGTTGCTATTTAGATTTTGTGCAGGCAGCTGTTGTTTTAGTTGTTAGGTTGAGGAGAAATATGCTTGGGGGGGTGAAAATAAATAAAGTCTCAATCCAGCTGTGTACACTAAGCGCTCCATTCAGTCTGAAATAAATAGAAATTGTAATTCAGCAACATTTACTTTGGCTCCATAACTATAATGCATTATTAAGCGATTACAAAACATTTTGAGACTTGTTTGTCATAAGTACGCACAGTACAACCCATTTATTATGTCCTATTATCATCTTATAATTAAGCAATAAGGCCCGAGGGATGTGGTATATGGCCAATATACCATGACTAAGGGCTGTTCTTACGCACAATGCAACGTGGAGTGCCTGGACACAGCCCTTAGCCGTGGAATATTGGCCATATACCACATATACCACAATAGCCTTATTGCTATTATAAACTGGTTACCAACATAATTAGAGCAGTAAAAATAAATGTTTTGTCATCGACGCCTTTGTAGCCTGAATGGAGAAGCTTTTATGTACGAACCGGTCCACAGGGGATACCAGTGTATAGCCGGCTGCATGTATTGCCTTTGGACGGTAAGATGAAACAATTCAATATCGCAAGCTGCCGGCCTTAGGGTTAATTATAAGGATGATTATAAACTGGGTGGTTCGAGCCCTGCATGCTGATTGGCTGACAGCTACTAGCATGGTGGTGGAAAATGGTGTTTCATAAAGAAAGTATGCATATTTTCCCAGTTTTTCCCTTCTTCTCGCCATTACATTGAGTAAAGGCAATTAACTCCTTTGCAGCCTGAATGGAGAAGGTTTTATGTACGAAACGGTTCACGGAGGATACCAGTGTACAGCCGGCTGCATGCATTAGCTTTGTACGGTAAGATGAAACGACTCAATATTGCTATCTGATGGCCTTTTGTGTACCTTCTAATCATCCTTATTATCATCTTAATTCATCCTGGCTAACTGCTTTTCTGAGTCAGTTTTCTAGACATTGATTACCATTAAGGCTTTGCAGTGGGAGAGAGAACTTACGCATATAAATAAATAAAAATGCCAATTGTATGGAGAGAATATTGAAATAATTCCTTAGGAGTCAAACACATAGTTCATAGGTTAGAACTGTGTTATTACCATTTTAATGTAATTTCTTGTCATTTCTATATATATATATTGGTTTTGGATTGCATGACTGTATTTGATAACAACATATCTATGCTACATGCTGTGGTATCAAACAATGTCTTCCATTGAGCTACCCAGTCTGTTCAGTATGCTCTGGGAAAATTACATTCCACAGTAGCTTAAAGTCAGCTCTAGTTTCTAAGATGAATAACTCAGCCCTTTGTTTTCCTCCTGCACAGAAGTAAACCAGCATGAATGCAGTGGGGAAAAGTTCCCACATCTCACTAAAATTGTGTTCAATTGAGACCCAACATCATGAAATCTAGCTTAAGAAACCAAAGATTTCAAGGAACCAATGAACACTGAACTAAATGAATTCACATACATTTGAGAGTCTGTGATACTTAAGGCAGTGTGATTTGGCATTGCTTCGGTTGTTTTGACAGAGTGACGCAGCACTTACCCCAAAGGCAGGGTTGACCGACCCCTGATCGCTCAATCCTATCTCAACTTTCGGGTCCTGGGTAAGATGCATGCTGGTGCGTAGGCACAGAGACAGTGGTGGCTGGACGCTGAGGCTCACAGGGACCCCTCAAACTTCTCCACACGCTACACACTCACTGGGAAAACTCTGAGAAACACTGGACCTTAGGAAAGCATGAAGAGTCCCGTCATGTTGTCAAGGGAACCACAGTTGAATCACTAGCAAAAAGTTGTTGTATAATCCCTCCAAACTATTTGTTGTTTTAGCCCCTGACCTTTTGTCATGTGTCTATTGTGATGTTGTAATGGGTAATATTTGATATAGATGCACATTATATACACCTCACATGTGCCTCGTAATAAGACTATTCAATGAATATGTTAACAAAGTCTGACTCCATCAGATGATCTAGCATTATGCAAGAGACTGTAGTTCAGTTACAGTAATAGGCCATCAAGAAATGTCTGAGAATGGAATTCTAAATACAAGTTTATTTAATTAATTTGTAAATTGAATGATTACATTTACAAGGCATAAAGCTTAAGTTACAAAGCATTAACAAGCATTACTAAGCATTATTCTAAGCATGACCAGAGTGGGAGAGAGACAAAGAAACCATGGCTTGAGCCATGGCCCATAGCTCAAGGGAGAGGGAGAAAGAAACCATGGCCCATAGCTCAAGGGAGAGGGAGAAAGAAACCATGGCCCATAGCTCAAGGGAGAGGGAGAAAGAAACCATGGCCCATAGCTCAAGGGAGAGGGAGAAAGAAAGCATGGCCCATAGCTCAAGGGAGAGGGAGAAAGAAAGCATGGCCCATAGCTCAAGGGGGAGGGAGAAAGAAAGCATGGCCCATAGCTCAAGGGAGAGGGAGAAAGAAAGAAAAAAAGACTATCTCACCACAGCAGTTCAGGAACAAAAAAAGAGAAAGATACAATGAATCTGAGACCCCTTTATAACATCGGAGTTGTTGACCAATAGCATTACTGTAAAGTTAACCTCCAATCAGATATGAGACATACAGACCTGTAAAGACAACATAACCTCTGCTACCCAGAGGTGTTACAATGGGGGCTGGTGAGATCAACACTGAGGAATCCTTGCACACAGTTGATAAGAGCCACTTCGGGGGCTGGGCTGTGTGATATATCTGCAGACCAAACCCCTTCCTTTAATTCATTGATGTGAGATGATGATACACTATACACAGGCACATGCTAACACATGCCGGCGAGCACACACACACACACACACATGCACACAACACAAGCAGGAGCACACACACAGTCTTGTACAACTAACTTTGTGGGGACACACAATTCAGTCCCATATAAAAACCTATTTTTCCTAACCCTTAACCCGTACCCTGAACCTAAACCGTACCCTAAACTTAACTCTAACCGGAAAACATTAACCCTAACCCTAAACCTAACCCTAGCTCCTTAACCTAACCCTAATAACTAACCCTAGCTCCTAACCCTAATTCTAACCCAACCCTAATTCTAACCCTAACACCAATTCTAACCCTAACACTAATTCTAACCCTAAACCCACTAGAAATAGTATTTGATCTTGTCCCCAGTTGGTCACATTTTTGATTGTTTATTATTCTATAGTTACACACGATCACACACACCATACTGTACACACATTGAAATAACATTGAACTATTTGCATGGACTCTCTCCACACACACACACACCACACACACAGAGACACATACACACACCACACACACAAACCACACATCACACACACACACCACACACACACACACCACACAATCATCATTGCTCTTACTATGTATTTTAAGCTGTTCAACCAAGTCACACACACACACACGATAACATACGCACTATACATACACATGGATTTAGTACTGTAGATAAATGGTAGTGGTGGAGTAGGGGCCTGAGGGCACACAGTGTGTTGTGAAATCTGTGATGTATTGTAATGTTTTAACATTGTATAAACTGCCTTAGTTTTGCTGGACCCCAGGAAGAGTAGATGCTGCTTTGGCAGCTAATGGGGATCCATAATAAGTACAAATACAAATACTATCAAGTCACCAACTTGATAGTGTCACTAACCAAGCCACGACCGCCACCAGCCTCTGGAATGCCCTCCCAGACCACCTGAAGGCACCACAGACTCTGGGCTCCTTTTCAACGGGCCTATCGACTTTTCAATTTAGGAAGGCTTTCTGTTGATATCTGTGCTCCTTGGTGTCCTCGTCCCTTGTAGCGTCAGCTGGGCTCTTTGCGTCAGTTGCCGTGTGCGTCAGTTGCCGTGTCTAGTTGCGTCCATTTATTTTCAATTGGGTTTTTATTTTTTATTTTATGCACTTTGAGATTATTCGGTATAATGAAAAGCGCTTTACAAATGTAACACATGTTTTTTTATTACTATCCACTTTAGCATTTTTGTAGTATTTACTGTATATTCGTATTGTGTATACATTTCCAACATACATATTTGTTCCTACTTTTTATTACAGTTTTATAAAGTTTATTACACTGTTTAGGAGAGCTTGCAAGTAAGCATTTCACTATACTGTTTACATCCTGTATCCTGTGCATGTGACGAACAAACTTTGATTTCCTAATAAAATTTTGTATTTGGCTAAAATGACAGTATTGGTTGGTGAATCTCATTCCTTCTTCCTGCATTAAGTTATCACCAAAACATTTCCAATAAACAGCAAAGGACTTGGTCTGTATCTCCGAGAGAAAAAAACCTTGACAGTATACAGTTCTCTAGTGTAGAAATTGAGTAACGTTCTTTGTATGATCATTTATCACATGCAATGTCCATTTACTGTTTTAGTAGCTAGGTTTCCATCCAATTGGCGAAAGGTTTTCATGCGAATTTTCTAAAATCCCCAGAAACAACATACGTAAATGTTCCCACCAGTGGTGTGTTTCCACCAAACAGACTGTCACGTTCTGACCTTAGTTTCTTTTATATGTCTTTGTGTTAGGTTGGTCAGGGCGTGAGTTGGGGTGGGCAGTCTATGTTCTTTTTTCTAGGTTGTTTTCTATGTGTTTGGCCTGGTGTGGTTCCCAATCAGAGGCAGCTGTTTATCGTTGTCTCTGATTGGGAGCCATATTTAGGTAGCCTGTTTTCCATTGTGTGTTGTGGGTGGTTGTTTTCTGTTTAGTGTATGTTCACCTGGTAGAACTGTTTCATTTTCATTTTTTCTTCGTTGTTGTTTTGTGTAGTGTAAAGTTTTAATTAAATATGACGAATACTAACCACGCTGCATTTTGGTCCTCTTCTCCTTCCACCAACGAGAATCGTACACAGACTTGTTGCAGATACAAAACAAGATTTTAATTTTCGCTTACGTTTTCATGTACCGAATAAAAATCTAAAGTTCAATGTGTTTCATTCGCTTTTTCAACTCCACCGATAGTTATGTCACAAAAACTCTCATTAACAGATTGGCACAGATGCAGAGACTATATTTTGGGGGAGATGCCATCCCCTTTTGTTTTTTACATACATTACATTCTGTCAAGATTTCATACATATTGAAGACTCAACATGTCCCACATGCTCTTTTCCACTGGTGTTCTTCTTTGGACATACAGGGAAAAAATACCTATAGAAAGTCTACACCTCCTTGGATTTCTTCACATTTTGTGTTACAAAGTGAGATTAAAATGGATTAACTCATTTTGTCAATCTACACAAAAATACTTTAATGTTAAAGTGGAAGAAAAATTCTCACATTTTTAAAGATGAAAGAAAAATAAAACACAAATATACTTTAATTAGATAAGTATTCACCCCCCTGAGTCAATACATGTTAGAAACACGTTTGGCAGCGATTACATCTGTGAGTCTTTTTGGGTAAGTCTCATAAGAGCTTTGCACACCTGTATTGTGCAATATTTACCCATTATTCTTTTCGACGTTCTTCAAGCTCTGTCAAGGTGTTGGGGATCATGGCTAGAGAGCAATTTTGCCATAGATTCAAGCAGATTTAAGTCAAGGAATATTCACTGTCTTTTTGGTAAGCAACTCCAGTTTGGATTTGGCTTTGGGTTGTAGGTTATTGTCCTGCTGAAAGGTTCATTCACTGTGTCTGGTCTAAAGCAGACTGAAGCAGGTTTTCCTCAAGGATTTTGCTTGTGCTTAGCTTCATCCCTTTTCTTTTCATCCTGAAACTCCCCAGTCTTTGCTGATGTCAAGCATAACCATACCATGATGCAGCCACCACCATCCGTGAAAATAAGGAGGCAGTTACTCAGTGATGTGTTGTGTTGGATTTTCCCCAAACATACAGCAAGGCTTTGAATATATATTTAAGCATGGCCAACTTAATTATGCTGGGGATGATGTATTAAACCACCCAGACACATCAAAAATGCAAAAAATGCATTTAGGCCAAAAAGTGTATTCCTTTACAATATTACTTTAGTGCCTTGTTGCATTAAACAAGCATGTTTTGCAATATTTTCAGTCTGTATATTTTTGTTCTTTTCAATCTGTAATTTAGGTCATTATTGTGGAGTTACTACAATGTTGTTGATCCATCCTCAGTTTTCTCCGATCACAGCCATTGAACTTTAAAGCTATTTTAAAATCACCAATGGCCTCATTGTGACATCCCTAAGCAGCTTCCTGTCTTGCATTTTTGATGTGTCTGGGTGGTTTAATACATCATCCCCAGCATAATTATTAACTTGGCCATGCTTAAATATATATTCAATATATGATTTGTTATTGTTACCCATCTACCAATCATTGCCCTTCTTTATAAGGCTTTCGAAAATCTCCCCTGTCTTTGTAGTTGAATCTGTCCTTGAAATTCAATACTTGACTGAGGGACCTTACATAT